>NC_054375.1:37140942-37440942 GCF_017654675.1 Xenopus laevis | reverse complement strand
CCTAGACTTAGAAGAAAAGAAATTAATTTCGAAGCAGAAAGTTGAGGGAGTGAGTTTCTGGAATGAAGAAAGAGATTTGTATGCATTTAAGAGTAGCTTTGGATTCATTTCGACAGCACATAATATCCAAAGCTATTGTGACCCTAACTAAAGTTAATATAAGTATCGTTACTATATATTTAATTGGAGGTGTGGTGTTATGGATGCTGGGTTTCATTTGAGTGGTTGAACCTTGATGAATGTCCTTTTTTTCACGTTTAAAGTAACTAAAACTATTAACCTAATCAGAATAAAGTACCTAATTCTAAAGCTGCAAGAACTGAGCATGGTAGGTTGAACCATGCAATATTCGTGTCTTCGATATGCTGGCTCATGTGTGTGCTGATACTCGTTTTCTGCCACTCATCGCTCCGTGTTCCCAAAACCCTGCCTGCTTTTATGCTCTCTGAGTGTGCCAAAACTCGGGGCCCTGCTTATGCCCCCAATGTGTGTCCAAATACTTTGCCAGACTGTGCTCCCTATTTTGCTATCTCTGTCTGCCCTATGCCCTGTTTTTCCAAAATCCCTCGGGACTTACCTTAGGCTCCTTTGGTGTGCCATTTGGCCTGCCCTTTGGGGGTTTCCCTGTTGTGCTTTTACTCGGGCCCCCTATTCTTATTTTGTGTGCTATCCCCTGTCTGCCAAAAGGCTCCTGTGGTCCCATACTTGTGCCAGACCAATTTGCTCCCTGTTTTCTCTCTGTCTGCCCTTTTTCCCCCCGGTGTGTGTCTTTTACTCTGTTTCCCCTTAGACTCTTGTCGTTTTGGCCAAATTTTCTCCTGCCTATGTTTTTTGTGTGTGCTATACTCAGTCTCCCCAAAAATGCGCCTTGGGGGTTGCCATACCTGCTACCCTAGCCCCTTTGGGGTGTGCAAATTTGCTGAGCTATGCCCTGTGTGTACCAAATACTCTGCCTCCCTTTTGCTCTTTTGTGTGTGCTAAATTTTTGTCTCCCCTTTTTGCTCCCTGTGTGTCCCAAAATATCTTTTCCCCTATGCCCCCTGTGTTGGGCCATATTTGTGCCAGACCTTTTGCCCCCTGTGTGCAAAATCCCCTGCCCCCTTGCCCCTACCCCCACCCTGTTTGAAACCATACCTGACTCCCCTAGGCTCCTTGTGTGTCCCCCTTTTACTCTGCCTACCCTATGCTCTCTGTTTTTGTAGCTAACTCTTTTCTGCCCTATGCTCCCTGTGTGTGCCATATTCTGTCTGCCCTATGCTCCCTGTGTGTCCCATCCCTGGCCAGACCTATGCTCCCTGTGTGCTTACCTGTCTGCCCTGATGCACCCTGTTTGTACCATATTTCTGACTACCCTAGGCCCTTTGTGTGAAAATATTCTCCCTTTGCCCTTTTGCTCCTGTGTGTGCCTTTTACTCTGCTTTCTCCAATTGCCCTTTTTCTTCCTCCTTTTGGCTTCCCTGTGTGTGCCAAATACCCTTTTTAATTCGCCCACAAAGCTCCCTGGGGGTTTTATAATCCCCTTTTGCCTTTTTCCATACCTTGCTCCCCCTTTGTTGTTTCCATTCTCTGTCGCCCTATGGTTTGGTTAATAAATTGACCCAATGGTTAAATTTTGTTTTCTTAGGGTTACCATGCTTGTTTTGCCATTTAATCTGCCTGCCCTATGTCCCCGTGTGTGCCATCTGTGCTAAAACCTATGCTCCCTGTGTTCTATCTCTGTCGCCCTAGGCCCTCCTGTTTGTGCCATACTCCCGACCCACCCTAGGGGTACTTGTGTTTTGCCATGTTCTGCCTGCCCTTGCTACCTGTGTGGTGCCATACCCCTGCCTGTTTCCATTCTCTTTTTGTTGCTACATTCCCGTCTGCCCTATGCGCCCTGTGTGTGCCTATTAAAATCTGACACCCTATGCTCCCCTTGGGTGGCCCATTTCTCCCTGTGTGTGCCATACTCTGCCTGCCCTATTTTTCTCTTTGTTTTGGCTACACTCTGTCTTTCCCTATGCTCCCTGTGTGTGCCATATTTTGCCTGCCCTATGCTCCCTGGTGTGTGCGCCATAAATCGGGGCCCGACCTATGCTCCCCTTGTCTGCCCAAAACCCCTGCCTTTCCCTATGCGCCCTGTGTGTGCCATACACTGTCTGCCCTATGCTTCCTGTGTGTGCCAAACTTTGCCAGACCTATGCTCCCTGTGTGTGCTATCTCAGTCTGTCCTATACAACCTGTGTGTGTCATACTCTGACTACCCTAGGCTCCATGTGTGTGCTATATTCTGCCTGCCCTATGCTCCCGTTGTGTGCCATACTCTGCCTGCCCTAGGCTCCCTGTGTGTGCCATACTGTGCCAGACCTATGCTCCCTGTGTGTGTCATACTCTGACTACCCTAGGCTCCTTTTGTGTGCCATATTCTGCCTGCCCTATGCTTTATGTGTGTGCTACACTCTGTCTGCCCTGTGCGCCTTGTATGTGCCACACTCTGACTACCCTATGCTACTTGGGTGTGCCATATTATGCCTGACCTATGCTCCCTGTGCGTGCCATACTCTGCCTGCCCTATGCTCTCTCTGTGTGCTATACTCTGTCTGCCCTATGCTCCCTGTGTGTGTCATACCCTGCTTGCTCTATGCTCTCTGTGTGTGCCATACTCTGCCTTGCCCTATGCTCCCTGTGTGTGCCATACTGTGGCAAACCTATGCTCCCTGTGTGCTATCTCTGTCTGCCCTATGCACCCTGTTTGTACCATACTCTGACTACCCTTGGCTCCTTGTGTGTCCCAAATATTCTGCCTGCCCTATGCTCCATGTGTGTGCCATACTCTGCCTACCCTATGCTCTCTTTGTGTGCTACACTCTGTCTGCCCTATGCACCCTGTGTGTGCCATATTCTGACTACCCTTTGCTCCTTGGGTGTGCTATATTCTGCCTGCCCAATTACTCCCTGGGTGTGCATGATAATCTACCTGCCCTATGCTCCCTGTGTGTGCCATACTCTGTCTGCCCTATGCTCCCTGTGTGTGCTATCTCAGTCTGCCCTATGCACCCTGTGTGTGCCATAATCTGACTACCCTAGGCTCCATGTGTGTGCCATATTCTGCCGGCCCTATGCTTCCTGTGTGTGCCACACTCTGCCTGTCCTATGCTCCCTGTTAGTGCGCCATAATCTGTCTGCCCTATGCTCCCTGTGTGCTCTGTCTGCCCTATGCTCCCTTTTTGTGCCATACTCTGACTACCCTAGGCTCCTTGTGTGTGCCATATTCTGCCTGCCCTATGCTCCCTGTGTGTGCACCATAATCTGCCTGACCTGTTGCTCCCTGTGTCTGCCATACACTGCCTGCCCTATGCTCCCTTTGTGTGCCATACTCTGCATGCCTTATGCTCTCTGTGTGTGCTATACTCTGTCTGCCCTATGCTCCCTGTGTGTGCCATACTGTGCCAGACCTATGCTCCCTGTGTGTGCTATCTCAGTCTGCCCTATGCACCCTGTGTGTGCCATACTCTGACTACCCTAGGCTCCATGTGTGTGCCATACTCTGCCTGCCCATGGCTCACTGTGTGTGCCATACTCTGCCTGCCCTATGCTCCCTGTGTGTGCGCCATAATCTGCCTGACCTCTGCTCCCTGTGTCTGCCATACTCTGTCTGCCCTATTCGCCCAGTGTGTGCCATACTCTGCCTGCACTATGCTCTCTGTCTGTGCTACACTCTGTCTGGCCTTTGCTTCCTGTGTGTGCTATACTCTGCCTGCCCTATGCACTCTGTGTGTGCCATACTCTGTCTGACGAATGCTCCCTGTGTGTGCTATACTCTGCCTGCCCTATGCTCCCTGTGTGTGCAATACTGTGCCTTGCCTATGCTCCCTGTGAGTGCCATATCCTGTCTGTCTTATGCTCCCAGTGTGTGCCATACACTTTCTGCCATATGCTCCCTGTGTCTGCCATACTCTGCCTGCCCTATGCTCCCTGTGTGTGCCATACTCTGCCTGCCCTATGCTCTCTGTGTGTGCTATACTTCTCTGCCATTTGCTCCCTGTGTGTGCTATACTCTGCCTGACCTATGTGCTCTGTGTGTGCCATACTCTGTCTGACCTATGCTTCCTGTGTGTGCGCCAGAATCTGCCTGACCTATGCTCCCTGTGTCTGCCATACTCTGCCTGTCCTATGCTTCCTGTGTGTGCCATACTCTGCCTGCCCTATACTCTCTGTGTGTGCTATACTTGTCTGCCCTATGCTCCCTGTGTGTGCTATACTCTGCCTGACCTATGTGCCCTGTGTGTGCCATGCTCTGTCTGACCTATGCTCCGTGTGTGCGCTAAAATCTGCCGGACCTATGCTCCCTGTGTCTGCCATATACTCTGAGGAAGTACCATAAGGTACGAAAACAGTCAGTAGTGATGACAATGTGCACTGTGTCAAAGCTGACATGCAATTAATATTACAATAAATAAAGAAGCTTTCATTATTGATGATAAACGAACCATGGGAAATCCATTTTTGAAATCTGTGTCCACCATACCCTGCCTGCCTATGCTCCCTGTTTGTGCCATACTCTGCCTGTCCTATGCTCTCTGTGTGTGCTACACTCTGTTTACCCTATGCATCCTGTGTGTGCCATACTCTGTATGACCTTTGCTACTTGTGTGTGCTATACTCTGCCTGCCCTACATTTCCTGTATGTACCATACTCTGCCTGACATATACTTCCTGTTTGTGCCATATTCTGTCTGCCCTATGCTCCCAGTGTCCACGATACACTGTCTGCCCTCTTGTCTCTGCGTGCTATCTCTGTCTGCCCTATGCACCCTGTTTGTGCCATACTCTGGCTACCCTAGGCTCCTTGTGTGTGCCATATTCTGTCTGCCATATGCACCCTGTGTGTGCCATACCCTGCCTGCCCTATGCTCTCTGTGTGTGCCATACTGTGCCAGACCTATGCTCCCTTTGTGCTATCTCTGTCTGCCCTATGCACCCTGTTTGTGCCATACTTTAACTACCCTAGGCTCCTTGTGAGTGCCATATTATGTCTGCCATATGCTCCCTGTGTGTGCCATACCCTACCTACCCTATGCTCTCTTTGTGTGCCATACTCTGCCTGCCATATGCTCCCTATGTATGCCATTCTGTGCCAGACCTATGCTCCCTGTGTGCTATCTCTCTCTGCCCTATGCACCCTGTTTGTGCCATACTTTAACTACCCTAGGCTCCTTGTGAGTGCCATATTATGTCTGCCATATGCTCCCTGTGTGTGCCATACCCTACCTGCCCTATGCTCTCTTTGTGTGCCATACTCTGCCTGCCATATGCTCCCTATGTATGCCATTCTGTGCCAGACCTATGCTCCCTGTGTGCTATCTCTCTCTGCCCTATGCACCCTGTTTGTGCCATACTCTGACTACCCTAGGCTCCTTGTGTGTGCCATATTCTGTCTGCCCTATGCACCCTGTTTGTGCCATACTCTGACTACCCTAGGCTCCTTGTGTGCGCCATATTCTGTCTGCCCTATGCACCCTGTTTGTGCCATACTGTGCCAGACCTATGCTCCCTGTGTGCTATCTCTCTCTGCCCTATGCACCCTGTTTGTGCCATACTCTGACTACCCTAGGCTCCTTGTGTGTGCCATATTCTGTCTGCCCTATGCACCCTGTTTGTGCCATAATCTGACTACCCTAGGCTCCTTGTGTGCGCCATATTCTGCCTGCCCTATGCTCCCTGTGTGTGCCATACTGTGGCAGACCTATGCTCCCTATGTGCTATCGCTGTCTGCCCTACGCACCCTGTTTGTGCCATACTCTGACTACCCTAGGCTCCTTGTGTGTGCCATATTCTGTCTGCCATATGCTCCCTGTGTGTGCCATATCCTGCCTGCCCTATGCTCTCTGTGTGTGCCATACTCTGCCTGCCATATGCTCCCTATGTATGCCATACTGTGCCAGACCTATGCTCCCTGTGTGCTATCTCTGTCTGCCCTATGCACCCTGTTTGTGCCATACTCTGACTACCCTAGGCTCCTTGTGTGTGCCATATTCTGTCTGCCCTATGCACCCTGTTTGTGCCATACTCTGACTAACCTAGGCTCCTTGTGTGCGCCATATTCTGTCTGCCCTATGCACCCTGTTTGTGCCAAACTCTGACTACCCTATGCTCTCTGTGTGTGCCATACTCTGCCTGCCCTAAGCTCCCTGTGTGTGCCATACAAAGCCAGACCTATGCTCCCTGTGTGCTATCTCTGTCTGCCCTATGCACCCTGTTTGTGCCATTCTCTGACTACCCTAGAGTGTGCCATATTCTGTCTGCCATATGCTCCCTGTGTGTGCCATACCCTGCCTGTCCTATGCTCTCTGTGTGTGCCATACTCTGCCTGCCCTATGCTCCTTGTGTGTGCCAGACCTATGCTCCCTGTGTGCTATCTCTGTCTGCCCTATGCACCCTGTTTGTGCCATACTCTGACTACCCTAGGCTCCTTGTGTGTGCCATATTCTGTCTGCCCTATGCACCCTGTTTTTGCCATACTCTGACTACCCTAGGCTCCTTGTGTGTGCCATATTCTGTCTGCCCATATGCTTCCTTTGTGTGCCATACCCTACCTGCCCTATGCTCCCTGTGTGTGCCATACTCTGCCTGCCCTAAGCTCCCTGTGTGTGCCATACTGTGCCAGACCTATGCTCCCTGTGTGCTATCTCTGTCTGCCCTATGCACCCTGTTTGTGCCATACTCTGACTACCCTAGGCTCCTTGTGTGTGCCATATTCTGCCTGCCATATTCTCCCTGTATGTGCCATACTCTGCCTGCCCTATGCTCCCTGTGTGTGCCATACTGTGCCTTGCCTATGCTCCCTGTAAGTGCCATATCCTGTCTGTCTTATGCGCCCAGTGTGTGCCATACACTTTCTGGCGTGTGCACTCTGTGTCTGCCATACTCTGCCTGCCCTATGCGTACCATATTATGCCTACCCTATGCTCCCTGTGTCTGCCATACTCTGCCTGACTTATGCTCCCTGTGTGTGCCATACTGTGCCAGACCTACAGTATGCTCCCTGTGTGTGCTAACTCTGTCTGCCCTTTGGGCCTGAGTGTGCCATACTCTGATTGCCCTATGCTCCTTGTGTGTGTGTATTCTGCCTGCCCTATGCTCCCTGTGTGTGCTATATTCTGCCCTCCCTATACTTGCTGTGTGTGCCATACCCTGCCTGGCCTATGCTCCCTGTGTTTGCCATATTCTGTCTGCCCTATTCTCCCTGTTTGTGCCATACACTGCCCTATGTGTTATAGGTTCAATAAAAGAGCACACAGATTAGGCATACAGGAATATTTTACTTGGACGGGAGTATGGTACAATATATATAAATCCACACAGGTTATAATCCACACAGGAGAAAAGTCCACACAGGAGATTAATGAGTCCACAGAGGAGATAAATGAGTCCACACAGGAGATAAATTCACACAGGTTATAAATGAGTCCACACAGGAGATAAATGAGTCCACACAGGATATAAATCCACACAGGTTATAAATAAGTCCACACAGGAGATAAATGAGTCCACACAGGAGATAAATGAGTCCACACAGGATATAAATCCACACAGGTTATAAATAAGTCCACACAGGAGATAAATGAGTCCACACAGGATATAAATCCACACAGGTTATAAATAAGTCCACACAGGAGATAAATGAGTCCACACAGGATATAAATCCACACAGGTTTTAATGAGTCGACACAGGAGATAAGGTTATACTCCCACAGCTGAACGGAACCGAAGCTCTAGTCCAGTATAGGAAAGATTCTGATCCTCTGTTCCCCCCAAGCAGTGTATTTTTGAATCCCCTCCAACAGAATGGGGGGAGGGAGAGGAGTAAAGTCTGCCCTGAGTCACATGAAACCTTGTCTTCTTTCACGTGCACAGTGTGGGCCTTTTGTTCAGCTCACGTACACGGCTCTCCTTTGGAGGGAAATTTCAGGAACAGAGGGCTAGAGCTGCAATAAAACTAGGAGGGAGTTAAGGGCCTGCCTTGGGCAATACTTTTAATACAGGGAAGGAGTTCTGTATTATAACACTATGCGTGTCATATTCTGCCTGCCCTATGCTTCCTGTGTGTGCCATACTCTGCCTGCACTATGCTCTCTGCCTGTGCTACATTCTGTCTGCCCTATGCTTTCTGTGTCTGCCATACTCTGTCTGCCCTATGCTCCCTGTGTGTGCGCTAAACTCTGCCTGCCTTATGCTTCTTGTGTGTGACATACTCTGTTTGAACAATTCTCCCTGTGAGTGCCATACCCTGTCTGCCCTATGCTCCTTGTGTGTGCTATCTCATTCTGCCCTATGCACCCTTTGTGTGCCATACTCTGACTACCCTAGGCTCCATGTGTGTGCCATATTCTGCCTGCCCTAGGCTACCTGTGTGTGCCATACTCTGCCTGCCCTATGCTCCCTGTGTGTGCGCCATAATCTGCCTGACCTATGCTTCCTGTGTGTGCCATACTGTGCCTGACCATTGGTCCTTGTGTGTGCTAACTCTGTCTGCTGTATTTGCCCTTTGTGTGCCGTACTCTGCCTGCCCTATGCTCTCGGTCTGTGCTGCACTCTGTCTGCCCTATGCTTCAGCTGCAAAAAATAAAGTCCAGAGGTTCTGCAGTTCACTCATGTGGTGGAACGAGTGGACAGATTATTGGGAGGGGCTGGGAAAGACCCAGCGGTCTTGGTACACATAGGTACCAATGACAAAGTTAGAGGAGGTGGTGAAGTCCTCAAAAATGATTTTAAAAAAATAGGTTCAAAGCTGAGGGCAAGGACTTCCAAGGTAATTTTCTCAGAGATATTACCTGAGCCCCGAGCAACGCTAAGGAGACAGCGGGAGCGTAGGGAGATTAATGCGTGGCTGAAAGATTGGTGTAGGGAAGAGGGTTTTGGGTTTTTGGAGAACTGGGCTGATTTTTCAGTCGGCTACAGGCTCTTTGCTAGGGATGGGCTGCACCTCAATGATGATGGGGCAGCTGTTTTGGGAGAGAAGATGGCTAGAGGGTTGGAGGAGATTTTAAACTAGGTGTGGGGGGGGTTCAGTAAAAGATTCAGTGGTAGACAGGTTAGATGAGATAGTGGGCAAAGAAAGGGAAAATGGGGGAGGAGATTTGGCTGGGGATACTGTTAATACTGTCATATGTTCACTATGGTGCCAGTATTAAATGTATGTTTACAAATGCAAGAAGTCTGACTGGTAAAATGGGAGAGCTGGAGCTGCTGGTAATGGAAGGAAAATATGATGTGATTGGTGTGGCCGAAACATGGCTGAATGAGTCGCATGACTGGGCAGTAAATATCAGTGGCTATACTTTGTTTCGGAGGGACAGAGGCAATAGAAAAGGAGGAGGGGTATGTCTGTATGTTAGGCAGGATTTAAAAGCTCATATAAAGGAGGAGGTTATGTTAGAAAATGAGGGGGCAGAAGTCGTATGGGTGGAGTTCTTCACCAATTGTAAAGAATCCAGCAAATTAATTGTAGGCGTGTGCTATAGACCCCTAATGTAAGTGAGGAGGAAGAGACAAAGCTCCGAATGCAAATAGAAAAGGCTGCTAGTTTAGGTAAAGTAATGATAATGGGGGATTTTAATTACCCAGATATTGACTGGAGCAACGGTACTAGTAGATCAGTTAATGGGAACAAGTTTATAAACTTATTGCACGACAATTTTTTAGCACAGGTTGTTGAGGAGCCTACCAGAAAAAATGCTATTCTTGATTTAGTGATCTCAAATGACCCAGAACTTATAGCAAATGTGCAAGTCATTGAACCCCTGGGTAATAGTGTCCATAAGGTTATATCTTTTAATGTCTGGTGCAAAAAACAAAAATATAGTGGGGCAACAAAAACCATGAATTTTGCAAAAGCTAATTTTAGTGCCTTGAGGGCTGCCCTACAGAGCATTGATTGGGGCATTAGGTTTTCAGCTAAAAACACAGAACAGAAATGGTTGTCCTTTAAAATGATATTAAATCATTACTGTTCTCAATTTATTCCCTTAAGGACTAAACGTAGAAGCTCTAAGAATCATCCTGTGTGGCTTAATACAGAAGTAAAGAAGTTAATGGGAAAGAAGAGAAAGGCATTTAAAAACTACAAATCTGTAGGGACAGAAGCTGCATTTAATGAATATAAACACTGTAATAAATGTTGTAAATCAGCAATCCGGAAGGCTAAGAAAAGAAATGAAGAGTTAATTGCGGTGGAGGTGAAAACTAACCCTAAAAAGTTTTTAAATATATTAATAGTAAAAAGATGCAGTTGCTCCATTAAATAATGGTACCAGTATGGTTGTAACAGATACAGATAAGGCAAATGTGTTAAATCAGTTCTTTTCTTCAGTGTATACAATAGAGGAGTCTGGGTTCACAGGCTCAATTAATAACTGCACGAATGGTTCAGCTCAATCTAGTCAGTGGCTGACTCAGGATATGATTCAAAAAGGTTTAATACAAATTAATGTAAACAAGGCTCCAGGGCCTGATGGCATACACCCCCGGGTTCTAAGAGAGCTTAGTTCAGTTTTAGACCAGCCCTTATTTCTGATTTTCTCAGATTCACTGTCATCTTTTATGGTGCCTATGGATTGGAGAAAAGCTGATGTTATTCCAATATTTAAAAAGGGATTACGATCTCAGCCTGGCAATTATAGGCCAGTAAGCTTGACATCTGTGGTGGGCAAATTATTTGAAGGCTTGTTAAGGGATCACATTCAAAATTTTGTCCTAATGAATGGCATTATGAGCAACAATCAGCATGGCTTTATGAAGGATAGGTCATGTCAGACGAATTTGATTGCATTTTATGATGTGGTAAGTAAGATTCTGGATAGTGGGGGGGCAGTAGATGTGATCTATTTGGATTTTGCCAAAGCGTTTGATACTGTGCCCCACAAACGACTGCTTTCTAAACTAAGGTCTGTTGGGCTTAATGAAGTCGTTTGCACGTGTATAGGAAACTGGCTACAGGATCGGGTACAGAGGGTGGTTGTTAATGGGACATTCTCTACTTGGAGTAAGGTTCTTAGTGGGGTCCCCCAGGGCTCAGTATTGGGTCCACTTTTATTTAACTTGTTCATTAATGACTTAGGGGAGGGTGTTGTAAGTAATGTATCAGTGTTTGCAGATGACACAAAATTATCCAGCCCAATTAATTCCATCCAGGATGTGGCATCCTTGCAACATGATCTTGACAAACTGGCAATCTGGGCAGCTAAGTGGCAAATGAGATTCAATGTTAATAAATGTAAAGCCATGCACCTGGGATGTAAAAATATCCAAGCCACTTATACCCTTAATGGGACTGCACTAGGCAAATCCATTATGGAAAAGGACCTTGGAGTCCTTGTAGATGATAAACTTGGCTGTAGCAAGGAATGCCAGTCAGCAGCATCAAGGGCAAATAAGGTCTTGAGCTGTATTAAAAGGGGCATAGAGTCAAGGGAGGAGGGGGTCTTTCTTCCACTGTATAGAGCACTTGTAAGGCCCCATCTAGAATATGCCGTACAGTTTTGGTCTCCATCACTCAAACAGGACATTATTGTATTAGAGAGGGTACAGAGATGGGCAACTAAGCTGGTAAAAGGTATTGAAAATCTTAGCTATGAGGAAAGACTGGCCAAATTGGGGATGTTCACACTGGAGAAGAGGCGCTTAAGGGGTGATATGATGACTATGTATAAATATATAAGGGGATCATATAATAATCTCTCTGCTTTATTTACCAGTAGGTCTTTCCAGCTGACACGAGGTCACCCATTTCGATTAGAAGAAAAGAGGTTCCCGCCTAAATATTCGGAAGGGGTTTTTTACAGTGAGAGCTGTGAAGATGTGGAATTCTCTCCCTGAATCAGTTGTACAGGCTGATACATTAGATAGCTTTAAGAAGGGGTTGGATGGCTTTTTAGCAAGTGAGGGAATACAGGGTTATGGAAGATAGCTCATAGTCCAAGTTGATCCAGGGACTAGTCCGATTGTCATTTTGGAGTCAGGAAGGAATTTTTCCCCCTCTAAGGCAAATTGGAGAAGCTTCAGATGGGTTTTTTGCCTTCCTCTGGATCAACTGGCAGATAGGTAATTAAAAAAAGGTTGAACTCGATGGACATGTGTCTTTTTCCTTACTTACTATGTTACTATGTTACTCCCTTTGCCGGTATTGAAATCTGTTCTCCTTCAGATTAGTCACAATAAAAATGTTTCATTCGTAAGAAGAAACACCAGCGCTACAAGCTCAGGGGTAGACACCAAAGAAAGCAGAGAAATAAAATATAGTGTAGTATTTTGTAAAAAAGTTTACACCTCTTTGTACATTTACTATGGGGTGTGTTTTGATTTCTTCCACCGGGGGGGTTAGTTACCCTTTAACTGTGGTATTTTAGCATTATACGTGGCCACCTCCTGTGTGTAAGTAGTGAATACTTACAAATCGTGTAAAAACTTCTTCAATAAATAATGAATAAAATACAAGTTGCACTCATATATGTGTGCTTAAAATAAGCATGTAATCAGTCCGTCTGAGGGTTTCCCAATTCTGCGTTCTACAGTGGATGTTAGTTGCCGGGCGTTGTTTGTAGGACACACGATCTTGGTCTCATCCTGATGACGTCACTGCTAGCCCAATGCTCTCTGTCTGTGCTACATTCTGTCTGCCCTATGCTCCCTGTGTGTGTCATACTCTGTCTGACCTATGCTCCCTATGTGTGCAATACTATGCCAGACCTATACCTGACCTGTGCTCCCTGTGTGTGTGCCATACCCTGCCTGCCCTATGCTCTATGTGTGTGCTACACTCTGTCTGCCCTATGCTCCCTATGTGTGCAATACTATGCCAGACCTATGCTCCCTGTGTCTGCCATACTCTGACTACCCTATGCTCCTTGGGTGTGCCATATTCTGCCTGCCCTATGCTCCCTGTGTGCGCCATAATCTGCCTGACCTATGCCCCCTTTGTGTGCCATATTCGGCCTGCCCTATGCTCCTTGTGTGTGCTATACTCTGCCTGCCCTATGCTTCCTGTGTGTGACATACTCTGAACAATTCTCCCTGTGAGTTCTATATCCTGTCTGCCCTATGCTCCCTGTGTGTGCCATACTGTGCTTGCCCTATTCTCTCTGTGTATGCTGCACCCCGTGAACCTGTGGTATCCAAACTGAGGAACCATTGGAACCTTGCTCGGTGAAACATTAGTACACTACCCAGTAAACCATTGGTATTGCCCCCGGTAAGACACTTGTACCCTACCTGGTAAAACACAGGTACACTGCCAGATGCACTACCGGTGAAACAGTGGAACCTTACCTAGTGAACCATTGGTATCACACCCGGTGAGCGACCAGTACCCTAACTAGTGAACCATTTGTACCCTGACAGATCAATTACCATTTGGTACTGCACCCATTGAACTATTGGTACTCCTTCCAGTGAACCTAACTGAGGAACCAGTGGTACCGCACACAGTGAACCATTGGTACCATACCCAGTGAACTATTGTTATTGCACCCGGTGAGACACTTATACCCTACCTAGTGAACCACGGATACACTTCCAGATGCACCACCCACTGGTACTGCAACCGGTGCACCACTGGTACTGCACCCAGTGAACCATTGGTACCAAACCCAGTGTGGTATCAAATACGGTGGTACACTATCTGGTGAATCATTTGTACCCTGCTCGGTGAACTATTGGTATCGCATCCGGTGAGCCACTGGTACCCTACTTGGTGAATCAGTGGTACCCTACCTGGTGAACCATTGGTACCCTAAGTATTAAATCATTGGTACTGTACACAGTGAACTATTGGTATCGTAATCAGTGAATCATTGGTACTGCACACAGTGAACAATTGGTACCCTAAGTGGAGAACCACTGGTTTTGCTTCGTGGTGAACCATTTGTAATTTGCTCAGTGAAACATTGGTACCCTACCTGGTGAACCATTTGTATTGTACCCAGTGAGTCACTGCTACATTACCAGGTGAACCATTGGTACCCTACCCGGTGAAACATTGTTACCGCACACGATGAAACATTGGAACCCTAAGCAGTGAATCATTGGTACTGCACACAGTAAACCATTTGCATCGCATCCGGTGGTACCCTACCCTGTCAACCATAGGTACCATACCCTACCCTGTGAACCACAGGTACACTGCCAGGTGCACCACTTATTGGTACTGCACCCTGTGAACCACTGGTACTCCTCTTGGTGAACCTGGGGTATCCTAACTAAGGAACCAGTGGGACTGCATACAGTAAGTAAACCATTGGAACCCTGCTCGGTGAAACATTGGTACACTACCCAGTGAACCATTGGTATTGCCCCCGGTAAGACACTTGTACCCTACCTGGTGAACCACATGTACACTGCCAGATGCACCACCTATTGGTCCTGCAACTGGCGCTACACTCGGTTAACCACTGGTAGTCCTCCTGGTGAACCAGTGGTACCCTAACTCGTGAACCATTGGTACCCTAAGCATTAAACTATTGGTGAACCCTAAGAAATTAACCATTTTCTATTTTATCCGGTGGTACCCTTTCCGGTGAACACGTTGTACCCTGCGTGGTACCCTACCAGGTAAACCATTTGTATCGCACCTGGTGAGCCAATAGTACCTTACACGGTGAACCATTGGCATCCTACTCTGTGAACCCTATTCAGTGAATCATTGGTACTGCAAACAGTGAACCACTGGTATTGGATCCGGTGGTACGCTACGCGGTGAACCATTTGTCACTACCCATTGGTACTGAACCTGGAGCATCACTGGTTCTGCACCCTGTGAACCACTGGTACTCCTCCCGGTGAACAATCGGTATCCTAACTGGTGAACCATTGGTACTGGCTAACTGGTAATGTTAGACATTCTAATGGGGCTATTGACATGAAATTTACAGCAGATGTCAGTAACAACCCAATAATCCACACATACAAAGAGATCAAAACAAATACCGTATATGAGTATATACGGTGTATAAGCCGACCCGTGTATAAGCCGAGGTACCTAATTTACCTAAGAAAACTGGAAAAATTTATTGACTCGTGTATAAGCCTAGGGGCTGATTGAAAATCAATCTGTACTTTGTACAGGAACGCTCCTCTAGTCATATAGACAGCCCTGCTGAGAATAAGGATTGCACTTCCCCAAGCAAACAGCGTATAAGAAATTCAAATCCCGTAATATCGGATCCCTCACCTCCCTCTCCCATAGCGCATCAGGACTCTGTGACTGACGATCGCCGCCCGGAGCAGGTCCAGGAGCTCCGGGCGGCGCGTCCTTCCCTGCCGGCGTCGCTCCCAAAATGGCGGCGCCCATGGCCGCCACGTGGGTAGCGGCGCCGGCGCCTCTACCCACGTGGCGGCCATGGGCGCCGCCATTTTGGAAGGACGCCGGCAGGGAAGGACGCGCCGCCCGGAGCTCCTGGACCTGCTCCGGGCGGCGATCGTCAGTCACAGAGTCCTGATGCGCTATGGGAGAGGGAGGTGAGGGATCCGGTGAGGGATTGGCGTATGACCCGCGTATAAGCCGAGGTCGAGTTTTTCAGCACATTTTGGGTGCTGAAAAACTCGGCTTATACGCGAGTATATACGGTACTGTAAATTTGAAAGCCTTTGGAGTCAACCTTTAATAAGCATTTAAATAAATGTCCAAACAGTAAAATTAAAAAAGCAGTTGGAAGCAGGATTGACCGGGTAAAAAGAGGTTTATTACGAGTGGTGCTAAGCATCCATTTAACCAGCAATGATTGGTTAATCCCAGTGGGTATTAGGTATCTTTCCTGCAACCACCCTGCGATTATAAAGAGTACCCTTTATAGCACCGACCCCATCACCCATTTAGAGATCCCTCCCATAATGAGAAAAATTGGCCAAATAAAGGAGATTAATAACAAAAGCCTTAAGTAATATGCGAGAAAGGAGAGTGTAAGCCAAATTAGCAAATGGACACCTAGGTTGGAATTCAAAGTGCCTCGGGCACTTAATTCAAGCGATTATTTTAAGATTCTAACCCATGGTCATTCCACCAATTCCAACCTCTTCACCCTCATAATACACCACCTGATCTGTAGTACCCTTTGGTTGTATTGTACTGTGCCCCAGGCACTTAATTCCAGCAATTAGCTACGGTTCTGGCCCACGGATCATTTAACCAAATCCAGCCCCTGCACCCTGATGAGGCACCCTTCCGATCCGTATTCCCATTCTATCCGTATTCTTCCTGTCTAGAAGAGATTTCCTATCGAGCGATACTATTTGTCCTAATTGCGCAAAAATGAGACAATGTTACTATTGAGACAAATAATTGCAACATATCCACACTATGTTCTCCCAGTGTGATACGTTGTACAATAACCTACTTTATCATGTCACTAGTTCACAACAGACTTGGTATACAGTATATGCATAGCACATTAACCATTTAATAGCTGGACAGTAGCATTATTCCAGCATCTGAAGGGTTTCAGAGATAATTGGAATAAAAAGTATATCTGGTTTGTAGTATAGTTGAATCTTCAACGTAATAGGTATGAACTAAGTTACATAACATTAAATGCTTCTTAATCATCTGAATAGGATCTTACATGAGAATATAAGCCATAATTAACACGAGTGATTATAAATAATATTAACGTGGTTACATATGAGTAACTCGCTCTCTACATTGACCAAGTAATAAAGTTTATATTGTGCCGTTTAGTTATGGCAAGTAAGCCTAAATCATAGTATAACAGTGATGCAAAGAGCATTAGGTGACCAAGTCAATATAATACATTGTCGTAGCTATAACTGACGTGTCATTATGGACAATATTAGGACTATACGCAGATGTTTATATAAAGGTGTTCATTGTAATGCAGAAGGACTTTATGTGTTCATTAGAAATATCCACTCACTTTCTTTGGATAAGAGAGCTGTTTCCAGGTCCCCCTCTCTAATACCAAGAGACACCCTGGAGAGCCCCATTGCTTTTAGGCCCATACTAGAGGGATTGTGATTTTCAAAGAAATGTCGGCTGATAATTTTTTGTCGGCTTTAAGAAGGTCTAATGCATTTTCAATGCTGTGAACATGCTCCATGAGTCTCTTCTTAAATGGTCTGTTAGTTTTACCAATATATATTTCATTGCAAGGGCAAGTTAACATGTAGATAATGTTGTCTGTGTTGCATGTAAAGCTGTGTATGATTCGATGCTTTTTGCCAAACCTATCAACAACATGGCTACTATTATACATGTATTTACATGCCTTGCACTGCCACATTGATGTTTATTGCTGTGTAATAAAATGGCTTTTGACCAAAGATCTCTTAATTTAGGTGCTCGTCGACAGCAAGTCAGCGGCTGGGGGCCCACCATTGTAGATAGGACTGGGTCAGTGTGTAATATATGTTGATGTGTACTCAATACTGAGTCAATGTCTGGCCATTGCTTACAATATGAATCTGATGGGCTGTTCAGTGTTATGTAGTCGTCGCTGACGTGCCTCCAATAATGTATTTCTAGGGGTCTGGATTGCTCTAGAGTAAGCTTTTTGAATCACATTCCGTGAATAGCCCCTGTGCATTAGCCGTTCAGTCAACTCCTTCGCTCTCTTCTTAAAGCGCTGTATGTCTGAGCAGTTACGGCGTAGGCGACGGAATTCCCCCAACAGTCTATTATGAGGGGTTGGAATTGGTGGAATGACCCGTGGGTTAGAATCTTAATATAATCGCTTCAATTAAGTGCCTGAGGCACTTTGAATTCCAACCGATACTACCATTAGTATTTGCCAGTGCGGCTAGGTAGACATTTGCTAATTTGGCTCATACTCTCCTTTCTCACATATCAATCATTACTGGTTAAATGGATGCTCAGCACCACTCGTAATAACAATCTGCTTAACCAGTCAATCAGCTTCCTGCTTCTTACTGCTTTTTTAATTTTACTGTTTGGACATTAATTTTAAATGCTTATTAAAGGTTATAATTTAATTCAGAGTTCATGTATGGGAAGGTGCAATTATATGGGCCAGTTCTTCCATTTTCTTTTTTTCTTTGTATACAGATACTATCTGACCCTGCACACTATACACTGTGTTTAATGGTTGGTGCTCATCACCCTACTCTTTCATACATTTACAGGAAGACTGACCTAGACCCGCTTCAGATTGTTACAGCTGCGTCACACATTTTCTGCTCAGTGCCCAGATGGGGATTCTGTTATAATGGTGACTAGACCGGGAAGAAATGACGCACCCGGAGCTCTCTGGATCAATTGGCTGGTCTTACACCAGTCTCCTGCAGAAAGCTTTTGAGCCAAAATGAATCTGGAGTTCGCCCAAATAGATGAAGGGCACTGAAGGAAATCTTAAGTCAGATTTTCAAGGCTTTTCTCCAGTAAATTCACATTGAATGTGATTGCAAACTCCACAGAGGCAGCTACGAATGTGAACGATGTATAATTATGCATACATTTCTTGGTGCTATACAAAGAATATTAAATGGATGATCTGTTCCTTGGAAATACCCGTCCAATAAATCAGCCAAGTTCCTCTTCAAGGAGCAGGACATCTGCAACTGTTAGGGCACCCCAAGGATTATATTGACTTACCCGATAACACAAAGCTCCTTTTTGCACAACTGCACCAGTCCAGGCGCTCGAGAAAGCTTCTTCCTACCTCCTTTTTTCAAAATCCAGACTCAAGCACAGTAAAGTGAAAAAGCCAGCTTGGTTGGTCTAGTTTTTAACTACTACATAAAGAAAAGTAAGAGCCCGGGCCAACGCACTTTCCTACTGACAGGAACATCTGCCCAGGGCAGCAGGCAAGTTGCCATAATCCTTTGGGGGTGCACTCCCCACAGACAATTTCTTTTTCCCCTTTAAAGTATTAACAGAATGAGCCATGGCCAGCGCATGGGATGCTACAACTTTACACTGAAGCAATGCTCCAACAAAATTTCGATTTAAAGAGGTGGCCTTTGATTTTTCGACAAAGGAAAAAAGTTTGCCACCTAACGTCCTTGTAAAGAGAAATTCTGCAGCATCTCAATTGTCGTGCCTAGAGAAAGAAACCGCAACCCACATGGATTTTAATACCCTCTGAGCCAAACCCTGTGTTAAGAGAGCCAATATACCTCCTTTCAGACAAACGCAATGAGTCAGTCTATTAAACATCTAACATTCTATTCCAGATTAAATGAAACCCACTAGCCATTTCCGGTCACTTTTATGCTTAAAGGAGCAGTAAAAAAATGTTTTACTTAGATTTTCTGCATGCACTTCTCTTCAGAAACGGCGATGATCCATTGTGCGGCGATTGATTTCTCCTCCCAGATAGCCAGGAAGGAAAAAGATCACTGCACAACGGATCGTTGCCCTGTCACTGTTTCTGAAGAGGAGTGCATGCAGAGAATCAGTAAGTCATTTCTTAAAAGCTTTGTGATTTAAGTTACCCGTCTTGGTTTTTTTTTATTTTGTTACAAAGAAATTAAAAAAAAATGTTTGTTACTTGTGCCTTAATGTAAAGGAAACCCCTGAACAAAATTGGTGCCTCTATTACATATGGGTGTTGGTGTTATTGGGCCTTTAAAGAGGAACCATTGCTAGTGCAAGTGACTAAATTGTACTGTAGTTTTAAAGGACAGCTAATGAAATGAAAGATCTGAATAGACTCCATTTTATCCAAATAATCCACATTTTTTAAAAATGATATCCTTTTTCTCTGTATTAATAAAACAGTAGCTTGTACTTGATCCCAACTAAGATATAATTAATCCTTATTGGAAGCAAAACCAGCCTATTTGGTTTATTTAATGTTTAAATGAATTTGTAGTAGACTTAAGGCATTTAGACCCAAATTACAGAAAGATAAGTTATCCGGAAAACCTCAGGTCCCAAGCATTCTGGATAACAGGTCCCATACCTGTAATGTGAAAGGACAAGAAAGAGCTAGAGTAGTAATGTGAACCCATTGACTAACGCATTAGCCAAGATGAACACTATGCACCAGCCAGGAGTAATGAGCAGGACAAAATAAGACATCTTTCGAAGCAACACTTGCACCTTAAATAGTCAGACTTAGCACAAGCAATTCAGTAAAATATCACATGGATTTTATATGCTGCCCCAAGGCTTCTTCAGTTTCCCCTCGAGTAGGAAAATGCTCTGCAAATAGAATGCAAAGCTTTAGCTCTTTTCGTCTCCCAACTTTATTACACAGGTGATAACCAAGTGGGGTTAACCCCTAACAAGCAAGAAATCACATGTATGTTCATGTTTATCATCTAATTTTGCTGCCCCAGGAGACTTTACTGTCAGCAAAGATTATACACTGAGCTGCAAGCTCTCACTTACATATGTATGACTTTTCTTGCCAAGGACAAAAGTGTATTTTAAAAAAAATAAATAAAATTTTGCAAATGAAAACTACACATGGAGACCAGTTACTCAAAGTTTGTTTTATTTCAAAAGCTAGGATAGCTTTAATATCCATGTTATGGTGAATCAACACATGTAAAATACCTTACAATACATTAGATTCCAAAAAGGTACCAAAAAGTACAGTAAAATTTAACACTTCCAATACTGGAAATGTATGACAAAACAATATAAAATAAAAAGGTGGAAAGTGACACGGGTTCCCTAGGATGAGTCAATCTGTACAACTGGAGTAAGTCCATACTTATCTCCAAGAGGCAGTCCCTCGATGCAAAGTTGCAGCTTTAAGCAGACCCCCAAATCTGTTCAGTTTTTACCTATTGATTAAAAAACCTGCATAAGGAAAATATAACAGAAATGTTTATTATCGAGAATGTGCAGTGATTTGTCTTCAAAGTGGATGAAAACAAGACACTGCATACCTGACTTTAATTTTTTTTTTTTAAATGTTCAGTATGGCTTGTAGTTATTCTGGTGGCTCCCACGTCTTGGAGCTTTACCATAGTTTGCACTGCCCTGACCTAAAAGTGAACAGAATATTAAGTTTTCACACAAACTTTTCCCAAGGGGGAGGGGGAGAGGAAAAGGAACTTACTGTAGTCATAGCCTGGTCCATATCCATAATAGCCATAACCAGAATAATCATAATTTCCATAGCCTCCGTATCCTTGCTGTCCATATCCTCCATAACCTTGGTTGCCATAGCCCTGATTCCAGTAATTGTAGCCTTGATTCCAATTTTGGCCTTGACCTAAAAAGTTATAAAGTATTAGAGAAAACACAAATATTGCCGTATTAACACTTGTACACTGGGCATTTTAAAGCAAAGCTCAATCACCACAATACCCAACAAACTGATTTATAGCAGTGAAGAAAAGTCTCCACTTAGCAGCACAAGTTTATAGAAGTTGCCTAAGATACTTTTAGTGAATTAGTGCAAGACTAAGCCATGGGTATTTAGCCATTTCAGTTAAAGTAGAAATGATATAAAACAAGAATGTGTCAGTGCATTATACTCAAATAAGGAATGTGCTTAAGTGGTGTTACTTGAAAATGTCTGCAAAAACCCCAATCCTGCTGCCTCCTTTCTACTTCCTGCTGCACAGGAGAGCTGATCGGCACACAGCATCTAAGCTGACTGAAGTGTCTGAATGGAGGGCCATGATTGACTGGGACTTATGACACACCTACCCCCCCTTTCTGGAACAGAGCAGATCTATAGGGAGCTTCAATAAGGGACTGTTTATAATACTAAACTTAGCACAAAATGAACACCGCACCAGTCAATATTTCCTACAATATTAGGATGGGTATTTCAGCTATGCATCCAAAGATCACTGCATTAACTCGAGCAAACTGGTTTAGGGCTTTTGCAATTAATTATATTTTATTCTGCCTGGCTGTACTCATGAGCATTCAGACATTGCCTTTCATTGCAAGTTCTGTGTTTTCTGTATTTTCATGTGCTCAACATGTTAAAAGCACAATTGAATGCAGTAGAACCCCCCCCCCCCATTTTATGTTTTACAGGAGACCAGAAAAAATGGTGTGAAAATCCAGGAAAATGTAAAATCAGGGATACGAATTATGCATAATATATAGGTGATCACAAAGCGTAAAATTAAGTTTGTGTATAAGGCTGCACCAAGAACTTACAAAAATAGTCAAGTGTGTTTAAAAGAAACTAGAAAGGAGAGATACACATTGCAGCACTTACCTTTCCCCCCTCTGCCGCCTCTTCCACCAAAGCTACCACCTCTGCCGCCATACTGTTGCTGATACACTTCTTTTGGTTGTGCAATCTTTATCTCACACTAAAAGAAGCCAGAAGGACAGTCACATTTCCTGCCATGATTTATACCCAACATACTATACATTACACTCCAACTTACTACTTCCAGCTTGTGAGACAATGTAGCTCCTGGATGACAAATTCTAATGCTAAGCTACATCTCTGGATTTCAATATGCTGCTATAAAGCAAAGTCTGGGCCCGGCACTAGCAATCAAAATTCAAAGTGTCCCCTTTTCAAACATGACAGCACATGTGGAACAGGCACATTTATACCAAGGTCAATACCGACCTTAAAGTAATGTTAGGAAAGACCTGCCTCCTATTGAGGGATATGGTTTAGATATGGACTGAATTAATAAGCAAAAATAGAAAGAACCGTACCTTGCTTCCACTGACATTGTGGAATTTTTTCTCCAAGATCTTTTTCACGGGATCCTCTTCCTTAAATGTAATGAAAACAAAGCCCCTCCTCTTGTTTGTTTTTGGATCCATTGGAAGCTCAATCGCTTCAATCTAAAAACAGAAAAAACGGATCAGAGCTTGGCATGACTAGAAAAATTCAGGAAAACTAGCAGCTGTTATCCATGTGAACTTAAAGGGGAACATATACAGTACATATATATATTTATATTAAATACATAGTGATTTATTCTGGCCAAAAAGTCCCTTTGTTATTCAAGTGAGATTCTCTTAAAAATCAAATTATTTTACTATGGACCATTTTATGAGCACACTGAGCACAAATGGGTGAAGTAACTGCTGTCTAAATGTGGCAGCTCATTTGGCACATAGATTTGGTTTCTTTTTCTTTGCCTTCACTCCTCTGTAAGCAGTTTATAGAACCATGTACTAGAAAATCTGTTATCGGCACACCATAAGACATATGGGAAGGTTAACATTTTCATAGAAGAGATTATTCTTAAGGTCTCAAAGGGTAAATTTGACTCTCACTTTCGCTTCAGCAGAGTTGTTGGCCACAATAATTCTTAAAACACTTAAAGGGAACACATTTAAGAAGTTCACCACACTGTACCTACAGGCCAACAAAGTCCACACTGGGCCAACGCCTATCAATATAAATAACTGTCAAGATGACTTCTCCCTTGAAAATGTATAACACTTTAGAGGCAGATACATGCTGAACTGCTATAGCACCAGATCTACATTTCTTTTATCATTACAAGAACTACAGTCAGGGCAATTGCTTTAAACTGGTTGCCCGACAGCTGATCAGCCAATGTCCCACAGGTTACTTTGGCATTACTACAACACTTTCCTCCCATACAACCAAAAAAATTCCTGTTCCCATAAAATGAAATAGGCTTTGTGAAGCCCTACTTGGACTGTTGTGATCTCTAGAAAGAACTGTGGAAGTTAAACAAAAAAAAAAAAAAAAAAGACACTACCTCTCCAAAAGTTTCAAAGTATTCTCTTATTTGGTCTTCTCCTGCTTCTGGATTGAGCCCACCAACAAATATTTTCTTTATTGGATCCTTTTTCATTGCCATGGCCTTCTTGGGATCAATTAATCTGCCATCTAGTCTGTGTTCTTTATGCTCCAATACCTGCAATAGTAAGAGTGCTGTAAAATTTAAAGTAAACAGATCCAGGACTAACCATGGGGGCTTGCACAGGTACTAACCTTGTCCACACTCTCCGCATCTTTAAACAGAATAAATCCAAAACCTCGAGATCTTCCTGTATTTGGGTCCATCTTAATTGTGCAGTCAGACACCTCACCAAACTTTGCAAAGTAGTCTTTCAAGTCCTTTTTGCTTGTATCCCAGCTCAAGCCACCAACAAACATTTTCCTATGAACATCATAAAAGGATTTCTCCAGATTTAACTCATTCGCTGCATTGCAAAAAAACAGGTCACTGGCCAAGTGACTAGAATTTCAATGTAACCATTTCCCATGTATGCATAAATAGCCACAGAAACCTCCACGCAAACATTGGAAAGTCATAAGAATAAAATACAACCTAAAAATGAGAAGTTTTATTAGTAGATTGTTCCTTGGCATCTGTTCACTGCTATTTATTAGCACTTGGTTTGAATTATTCATTTGCAATAGTTTTTTATAATTACTTTGATATAACTTCTAAGAGTTTAACAGTAACAGCATAAAATGTGTGTTAAATAAATATATAATGCAGTGTTGCCCTGCTGTGTTTGCTTCAGAAACACTGCTATTGTTTATATAAATCAGCTGCTGTGTAGCAATGGGGGCAGCCAAAGGAGAAAAGAAGAGTTACAGAGCAGATAAGCTCTGTAGAAAATAATGCTGTTATCCACTATTAAACCTGTGCCATAGACTTTTCAATTTCCGCCATTGCTACAGAGCAGCTTGTTTATACAAACTAGAGTAGTTACCCTCGCAATCATGGGGTTCTGTCCGCTCCTTGTGCTACTATTAAAACAGCATTTCAAATTAAACAGTGTCTGCGTGAAGAGCTTGGCACATAAAGTAGGAAGAACAGTTATATTTGCAGTGATGGTACATACATATTTGACTGCAAATCATGGAAAAGTGCGCCAGTGTTATATAACAAATTCAGAGAAGCTTTATGGTGGTTTTATTTGTTAGCTTATGACATTTACTTAAGTTCTGACAGTAGGCAAAACCGTCTACGTATTTAAAAACATGTTAAAACTGGCCGTTGACCTTCACCACAAATAACCTATGACCTACTGAACATAAGCCCTTGGGCATCATTACAGGCTGCAACAGAGCAACTGTTTGATACATTAGTTGCTGCCATTTCTAGCTGCCAGCAGGAAAGTGCTTTTTAAACAAGCAAAACATGATTTGCGCAATGCCAATATTCTTTGCTTGCTTTAAATTATGTTTCAATTGTTGCCTTTATTAATTAATTGTTGCCGCATGAAATCTCAGCAAGTAACGTTTAACACAGAGACTCAGTTGCATCTTATAGAAGTGTCATTTGAACAATTTGACAGTTAGCCGTGAGGCCCACAACTGACCCTTTTATGCATAAACCCTACTCATAAGCCTTTATAGAGGACCCAGATTAAAGCCACTCAACATTAAATACATGCTACAAGAACTTCATTGTAATTATCCATAAAGACAATGTATAGAAAAGTTAGGTTATGAACATATAATGAATGGTGAAACAGTGTAGGAATACATTCTCACAATACAGCCAATATGTACACAGAGCATGACTTATACATCAGACATGTTTTACACCAACTGTGACAGCTTGACTGTATTGTAAATGCACTGCCTCAAGCCGCACAACAATCCCTAGGAAAAAAGATAATTACACTTTAATGCAAAGTTTGTTAGAGGACTCCCCAACCAGGCTTCTGGGTTAGGAATTGGTTATTCTCACTCAATACAGAGAAGTAGCTAAATCAACATATCAATGATTATTAACCACCATCTGTTCAAGTACAGCACTTGCCCCAAGGAAGCTCTATGTGCACCTCCTGCATTACAATATATATTCCTCTCTGCAACATGGGATCAAGTGCATGTCAATTTTACTGGCTACAAGTTTAAAAGGAATAAGCCAATTGGGTTTTGCGTAATTACATCAATGATATGCATCACAGACCAGTCATTTGTACAAACTTAAATCAGAATCTTATATGGTGGATTCAATGAACGGTTATGCAAGGAAAGGCATTCAAAGCGGAGGGAAAGAAATGTTCTCGATGCAGCATCATTGGTTAAAGAAGATGTTAAAGCCAAAGTAAAACATAGCCCAATATGTTATTCCAAGCAACTTCCATTTAGTAATTACTGGATTTAGAACGCAAACTGTAATGGACAGAACTTTTGGTCACTCTCTGCACTGCTGGTCCTGGGAGCTGAAACAAAATAGCAGATGTTGCCCCATGCTCCTTTACAGATATGTTAACTGTCAGACTAATTATCTCCTGATGCCATTGGCAGTGTAGCAGAACAGAATGCCTTCAACGGGACAGATATCCTCAAAATAAGTCTGATAAATGAATACTGAAAAGTTGCTTAGAATTACTTATTTTCCTATAGAATGCCTAAAAGAACAAACTTTATTAAACTGTTAAAGGGGTTGTCCACCTTTAAATGAACGTTCACTGTGATACTGAGAATTTGTAATTGGTCTTCATTTTTGGTTATTTGTGGTTTGAGTTAACCATTATTGAGCAGCTCTTCAGTTTCAGCAATCTGGTTGCTAGGTTTCTAATTACCCTAGCAATCATGCATTGATTTGCATAAGAGACTGAAATATGAATAGGAGAGGCCTGAATATAAAAGGAGTAATAAAAAGTAGCAACAATAACATTTGTAGCCTTACGGAGCATTTGTTTTAACATGGGTCAGTAACCCTCATTTGAAAGCTGGAAAGAATCTATGGTAATTTCGACTCTGGCAACCAGATTCAACAGTCTACTCACAAAAAGGTTTCATTTCAGAATTAGGACATCCAGATGCACTGAACCAGGTAGCTAGATAGCAATGGCTGTTGGGGGGAGGGGTGCTACTTTATATTACCAGATGACACTATTTAATAAGGAATTTTTTAACTGACCCATAAAAAAAATGCTCTGCAAGGCTACAAAGTCATTGCCATCATTACGGTCTAATATAAGTAACTGGAGTTACTCAGCGAGTCCAGTTTTATAATTACTTATAATACACAAAAGCAATGAATATCTTGTAAATTGTATCCTTATAAACGGTTAGTTCTGATGTCATCAGTTATCAACGGTGAGTTCTGAGGTCATTTCTGTCACATGACTCACCGTATTATAATAAAGCACACCCAGTGGCAAAATAGGAGGATATTAGAAGTTACCTCGGTAACATAATATAATTTACAATAGGGGGTACTTTATTCACTATATATTAGATGTACCATGACCTGGATGAATGAAAATCTTCATAGTCATACTTTCATTACTCTTCTATCAAGGCCCTCTATTCATATTCCAGTTTCTTATTCAAATCAATGCACGTCGCTATGGTAATTTGGACTCTAGCGGCCAGATTGGACACCCTACTGCGAAAAAGGTTTCATTTCAGAGGCATCAGATTTGGGACAGCCAGATGCACTGAACCAGGTGCCTTGATGGCTGTTGGAAGAGGGGGTGTTACTTTAAATTCCCAGATTGTCACTCAATGTAATAAGGCCATGGTCAAAGATGGTGAAAAATATTTGTGGATTTTTAGGACATTGCTCCAACATAGACAAAGCAAATGTGGAACACATCTCACCAATACTTGTGTCAAGTGAATAAAACGGCAAGATGAGAATAGTGTGGGCCTAGAAGCAGTGGCTAGACTGGGATGACAAGCAATTAAGATTAATATGAGAGTGAGGCCTAGATATGTTCTCTGTGGAGTTGCCATGGCTGCAGCATCCCTGGTTCAGCCATTGTGGAGTCGCACAACATGAACTACAAGTGACTCTGTATCTCACGCGCCACTAATGTAACAAATTAGACTTCCTAGAAAAACGTGCGACTAAAGTGCACAAAGAGCATGCGCTGTTAGAGAGATAGCGTCTCAGTGCGAGACATGAGTAACCCCCCTCCCCCGACACACAATGGCGCGAATTAGGCATCGGAACAAAGAAAGCGCCGACACAAATCCCCCCCAAACCCGATAGAAATAGAAAAAGATTAAATGAACTTACACTCCTTCAGTTAAAGGGGAAGAAATATCAGCTACGCAGCCTGCGTCATCTTCGCCTTTGCTCGCGTTTATCTGTTCGCCTTCCGCGCCGTTTTGGCCTGCGGGCGCCTTATCCTCGGCTGCCTCCGCATCGCAAGCTTCGTGGCCGTTCTCGGCGTTCGTTTCTAGACACTGCTGCTCGGTGTCGGACATGGTGATGCTTTTGAGAAGTCACTGAAAGCCTGGAGGAGGGGAGGGGGGAAATAAGCGTTAGAGAGCGTGAAGCACGTGAAAAGTAACGTAGAAGCGCACAGCAGGCCTCGATCACACACACAGGCCGATAATCGCGTAGGCCCCGGTTATAAAGGCGCCGATGTAAGAGATTCTATTCTTTATCCGCTCAACCCACTGCGTTACAGAGACGTTTAAATCACATTTACTACAAACCGGGGAGGTACAAACGAAAATCGAGCGGGATCCCAGCAGCCATTTCATCCCCAGCGAAACTAAAGGAACCAATCACACATCACCGCGCCCGCCATGCTGCGTATATCTTAATAAACACAAATCTACAACAGCGGCCCCTTACGCGCAATTAAACCCACGCAAAATCCCTCCAATTATCACCCCGTTCTTACACAAGCGCCAACAATCGCCAAATTCCTCCAAGATGGACTCTCCCGACAATGCCAACTCGTGGCTTCCTTTATAGAAGCCGGATCGCCGCACCCCGAAACATAACGCGCTCTGGTTGGCTAGCGCGCCACGGCCATTACATTGATCAGCGCTTGCTATTGGTGCGTTTTGTCCGATGAGCGGGCGGCGCCTGTGAGCTCATCTAAACATCGCGATATTTTTTTTTCTTATATAAGTCGTTCTACGTTAACTCCATCATTAAGGTTCTTAAGTCGGTTTTGTGATTACGCGAGGAGAAAAATAAAAACCACAAAACGCTTTTTATGGAAGTTTTAATATATAGCATCACCACATAAACTCATTGGTTGGGCCGAGTGTTTCCTGTGTCGTTATAATCAATAAATGTAACCCTTGCAATAAAATAAAGACGTCAGTCTGTTCGATAAGTCGCTGCAAGGAAAATATTAAATTTCTCTGAGGTGGGAATTCGGTTGAGGAGTGAAAATGGCGAGAGTGTGTAGTGGGAGAGCGTTTCCATTTGAGCTGGGGGGGTGAGGGATTACACACAAGTCTGTGCGCTTGAACAGATGGGATGCGCGACTGTCCTAGAAAGGATTTATGCTGACCCCTGCCTGCTTATTGCATCTCCCCCATGCACCAGCTACAATTACTGCAACATTGTTCCCTCAAATGTTATTTTCAGTTGTAAAAGTAGGAGAGCAGAATGTTCCACCTCAGCTGCAGCTTCCTCTTTTCAGACACATGGAGCGTTATTCTTTGCCAGATGGAATAAAGCCATATAATACACAAAAGCTATGAATATCTTGTAAATTATATCCTTATAAACGGTGAGTTCTGATGTCATCAGTTATAAACGATGAGTTCTGATGTCATTTCTGTCACATGACTCACTGAAATTTGTGAGTCATGCTTTTATTTGAGCCTCGTGCTTTTATATGTTCTTGAAACTCCTCGGTAACTTATAATATCCTTATATTTTACAAGAGGGGGTACTTTATTCACTATATAATCTACACCTGCCACCCTCCATTCACGTTTGTCTCACTAGATCTTTTTAGGCCCCAAAACATGCTTGGAACAGTTTCAGATTGGTGTTTATTGTGCACACCAGCAGTCACCCTCATTTAACACCCCCAGGACACCACACCACAGTTGCAGGCCAGTTGGGTGCTCTTAATTTGCGGCTGAATCATAATCATATTCTAATCTCACTTTCTCATTTACCCCAAAATTTCCACGTCCTAGGCCCGAACTCGAGGGGGTGAAGTCTTCCGATTCGCTGAGAGGAAACGTACCTACAAACTACACACAACATGACTGATGGATGAAGACGTGGCTTGTGGCATTCGCATCCGAAAGTCGTGTCGGATGCATGTAGTTTGTAGATGGGATGTTTCTATAAACAACATTATAACATTATATTCGGCGCTTCCGACTGGTCACCTGCGTTTACTCTCAGCGGGTCAGATCGGAAGACATTGCGCTGTGGAGTTTGGGCCTTAGGGCTGAAACACGCTTCGCGGCTTGGTCCAAATTGACATGATGCATCTTCATCTGACAGTCATGTTGTGACGGATGCACACAGTGACAAGGTCCGACATTTCTATTACTTAGGGTAGAACTCAGAGCACAGCGTTTTCATCCGACAGTCGGAAAAATGTAGTTCTTACCTGCGATTTCTCTTTCACTTCCTGTATCTTCAGGACAACCCGACACGTTGCATGCATTTCGTCGCGTCGGCTCGAGCCGCACCGTGGCGTTGTACCCTAACAGTCTCCATCTCGTTGCATCCGTTTCCTCTCATCGTGTTGGATCGGACCAACCCGTGCCGTGTTTCAGCCCCTAGGGCGGGAGAGTTTGATCTGATTTTGGGGGTCAAATTTTATCTGATCATTCCGTGCAACACCATGAGATTTTTATAGGATGCTATGAAATCTGATCCCTCAAAGCTGTAAAGCTGGCCATAGATGCAAAGATCTGAAGTTCGAATCCTCGAGTCAGTGTCGGACTGGGATACCAGGGACCCACCAGAAAATCATAGGCTGAGGGCCCACTTTCCAAACTATCCTCTCCTCACTCAGCCTCTATTCTCCTAGTCTCTTTTCTCTAAATACTATACTCTATTCTTCCATTGGCAGCCAACAGAAATCTTTTAACCTGGCCGATCGACCAATCTCCGTGGGATGAAAAATATCGGGACTCGTATGAATCGAGTATTCTTTGCGTCTATGGACAGCTTAAGATAAAGTTGGATGAGATAAAGTTGGATGAGATAAAGTTGGTCTTTTGTTCATGCGTTTACATCCACCAATCAGTGTATTTCAACAGTGTGTGACTGTGGTGTCTGGGGCCCACCGGGGCTGCCACCTCAAGGGCCCCCACCTGCCTCCGGCAAACTGACACCACCCTCATCTCAATCCGGCACACCCTGTACCTTTGGCTTTCTTCTTACGCTTAATTGGGCATAGAAGGTGGCAGTGCCACACAGGTAGGAAGCAGGCCTGGGTTGACGGGGCTCACCAGGTTTTTTTACCGGTGTCCCACCAGCCCAGGCCAACCCTGTATTTCAATGAGAAAAAAAGTCTTTCCGACCTCATCAGTTTATTTGTTGTCAGATGAAGACGCAGCATGCTGCATTCCCATTCGACAAAGGCATTGTGTCAGATTTCAAATGTTTCATGTAGTTAAACCCATCAGATTTTTGTATCGCTCCCATTATGTTGTAACCCATGGGACTACATCCGACTTGTAGGATGCATTTTGTCAATCCAACATCATCCTACAAAATCTCCCGTGGAGTTAAGCCCTTACTCTTTGGCATATGCTCCAGTTGTATTTACAGTATGGTGAAATGTTCACTAAGCCTGTCACTAGCATAGTGCCAACATACTGCAGGAATATAAATGAACTAGTACAGACTCCTACAGTTCTCCACTAACAGCACTAGTCCAATCAGAAAATGTTCAATTTACCACCAGTCTTTTAATCCTTCAAATAAAGACTTTTCCCAATTACTTTATATTTTCTATTTGTGACCTTTTTTCTAATATTGAAGTAACTTTAATTGTTAACCTTCTTATGTCTATATAAGGCAGTTTGGTGGTGTGTGTGTGTGTGTGTGTGGGGGGGGGGGTTTGCCGACTCTGTAACTGTTCTAAATTGATACATTTCTTATCTTTGTCCCTGCTGAGCAAAATCCCTGAGTTTCATTAAAGGCAGCTGTGAGAATTGATACAATAGTTGCCAATATTCCACAGATGCTGCTGAGAAATGTATCAACTGATGTAGCAAATTGTAACAGTTCAGAATCTGCACCAGAATTACTGAGCTGCCAGACTGAAACACCTGGAGCGGGAACATTAAAATTTAGACATCAATTTTGGAAAAATGGTAAGAAATAAAAAAAAAAAAAATGGAAAGCAATTGCAAAAAAGTATTTGTTTGTGGTGAACAATCTAAAAGCAACTAAACTGAAAACGTGTTTGGCAGGTGACCAACCTTATTTTAAGTATATTTTGTTAGAGAAGTGGGTTTACACAAGCATGCATGCACACAGTTTTAGAGGTTTTTGAAACCACAAGTAAACTCATTTTCTCTAAGACCACGAATACCATGTAATTTATTTAAAGATCTGAATATTAAATGTAGAAACGGGAAAAAAACGCTGAACGACAGGTACAAAACCTCTAAACATTTAGGTTGTTCTGACAATAATAATTTTTAAAAATGATTTCCTTTTTTTCTGTATAGTAGCTTTTACTGGTGGCTGGTTTCCTGATTTTAAGCAGAATTTAAGTTATGGGGATCCAAATTACAGAAATGTCCCTTATCTGGAAAACCCTTGAGATCCTATTGCTGTATGTTTATACAAAAGTACAATGAGTAAATGCACAAGATCCTAGCACACAAACCAGAGAACAGAGAAGAAAATTATGTTATTTAAAAATTGTTCAGATTTAATCCTTCCAGATAATTGATCTAAAAAAATAAAATCAGGCCTATATAAAACATACTAAAAGCTAATTAAAAGGCGAACTTCCCCTTTCAGTTTTTCCACATGTTAAGTAAAAAAAACAAAAACAAAACATAAATTGGCTATTGTACCTGCATTTTTAATATATACTGTAGGTATGGGACCTGTTATCCAGAATGCTCGGGACCTGGGGTTTTCTTGATAAAGGATCTTTCCATAATTTGGATCTTCATACCTAAAGGGTAGTGGCACACAGAGAGATTTAGTTGCCTGTGATAAATCTTTGCTAATGTGGGAGTCTAATCTCCCTGAAATGCCTTCCCACCGACAAGAATGCGAATCACCGGCAGGATGGCATAAGAATCGCTTTGACTTTCTGAAGTTTTCCATGTAAAAATTAAATAGACCCAAGAGACTAGTTTTGGCCCCAATAAGGATTAATTATATCTTAGTATCATATCATATCAAGGTACTGTTTTTTAATACAGAGAAAAAGAAAATATTATTTGGATAAAATGGGTGATTCTATGGGAAATGGCCTTTCAGTAATTCTGCGCTTTCTGTAGAACAGGTTTCTGGATAAGGGATCCCATACCTGAATTTCTATTAAATGATGTAGTACCCGTAAGTAAAAAATGACCTTTTCAGTGGACAAATGATATAAAACGTGATCAAATCATTGGTTAGGTGAACCATGTATTTTGATCCCTGGAGATTGTATGACTGCACTGCTAATAGTGGGTGTCAGATTATCTACAGTGCTTCCCATTCAACTGAACTGAATGAGATCTGGGTCAGTTAGTGGCATCATAAGTAGCAGCAATGAAAACATGATATCTGCTATGGCCCTACACATCTCCTAGACTTGGAGATTTATGGGCTGTGGATAAAATGTACAGCCACAGACTTTATAATTTAAAGGCTGAACCAACTTTTAACACCAGCCCAGTAATGCTACTAGTTTCCCAAACCTTGCAATGGATAGAGAAAATATTGGGCCAGGCCCCCCTCCCCCAGCTCGTGCGCCACTGACTGGTGGAGTTGCACCCGCCCCCCTCTAGTTACGTTACTGGTTATCCTCATGTACTCAACCCTGACACCATTCCTTTCAGTTCCCGGGCCATAGATGGAGATCCAAATTAGAAAAAGATCCCTTATACAAAAAACCCAGGTCTCAAGCATAGTTACATAGTTAAGTTGTGTTGGATAAAAAAAACAAAGTCCATCAAGTTCAACCTCTCCAAATGAAACCCAGCATCCATACACACATACACACACTCACTCTCGACCCTCCCACTCAGATAAGCTACATACACTATATCTATACTAATTGTAAAGTTTAGTATCACGATACTTATGATTGTCCAATAAACCATCCAAACTCCTTTTAAAGGAACAGTTCAGTGTAAAAATAAAAACTGGGTAAATAGATCGGCTGTGCAAAATAAAAAATGTGTCTAATATACTTAGCCAAAAAGTTAATGTATAAAGGCTGGAGTGACTGGATGTCTAACATAATAGCCAGAACACTACTTCCTGCTTTTAAGCTCTCTAACTCTGAGTTAGCCAGCGACTTTAAGGAGAGCTACATGGGACATAACTTTTTTAGTGAATTTGCTTTTGTTCCTCAGCATTCAGCTCAGATTCAAAAGCAAACAGTTATGATCTATATGCCCCCCTCTAATGTCATTGATTGGTTACTGACTGGTAACCAATCAGTGGAAACCAAGGGGTCGCATCTTCGCAGCCATTGCAACACTTCACCACGTGAAAATTCGCTCAGACAGCGCTAATTTACTAAAATGCGAAGTTGTGTCCAGGGCGCCGAACGCCGAATTTTCTCTAGAGTTACTTCGGAAATGAGAGCAAATCCTGGCACAACTTCGTTAGAGGTCTTCGTTCAGGCTAATTTGCATACGGCAGGAAATTTAAAGTTGAATGGACGTATATGTTGCAGCAAATACATTACATTACACAAGTCCAGAGAATCTTCATTAAGACAATACAGTTGTTATAATGCCCTACACATGAGCCCACTGTATAGTTTATGTTACATATGTTAGGAAATGTATGGGGAAACCCGGTTACCAAATAAAAAGGACTTTTGCAGGCTATCACTCCAGAGTTTTTTTGACTTAGAGACTTTTTCCAATAAAAAATATGATGTAAGTAACAGAAGAATGAGGAAGATCTATGCACTCCATTGCACACTTCGCCTGGTCTGAGCTGGCGAAAGCAAGTCTGGCGAAAGAGGAGAAACGTCCATTCGCCTGAGCGAAAATTCGCCTGCCAATAGAGTGCGAATGATCGCTAGTGTCTGTCTCTTTTGCTAGAGAAGTTACGCCTGCGCCCGTTAGTAAATCAGCGAAGCGGTAACTCTGGCGAATCGTTGCCCTTTAGTAAATCTACCTCCAGCTGCAAAGCAGGAGGTAGTGTTCTGGCTATTATGTTACAAATCCAGTCACTTTATACATTACATTTGTGGCTAACTAACTATATTAGCAACATTTTCTATTTTGCACAGCCTATATATTTACCCAGTTTTTCATTTTACACTGAACAATTCCTTTAAAGACATTAACAGAATCAGCCATCACAAGCAATCTGGATAAGAAATCCTATATAAATCAGCTGCGGCATAAATAAAAATCAGAGCCCCTCCCCCACGAAAAAATAAAAAATTTGGCCCCCACAGTACAGGATGTACCAGTCATCACACCTAAACAATTTTATTTTAGAAGGGGAGGGTCGGCAGGCCTAAGAACCCAGACATTAGCGGACTATTGGATTGAACATGAAACGTCCTGTGCAATGATGGACAAATGGAGAAAGTTCCTATATATAGTGTCCATCCCCCTCTCTTCCTGTGGCCCTCTACTCCCCACCCGTCTCATCCTGTCCCACTAGCAGCATTTCCTATGTAAATTACATTTCGGGATGCACCAAATCCTGAATTCCTTTCACTATTCAGACGAAACCAAACTCATTTAAATAACACTTGACCTTAAACTACAGGACCACTGAAGGTGACAATGGGGGGGGGGGATTTTGCTCATCTACATGTGTAAATTAGGGTTCAGATTTGTTTTTGGATTCTGCCGAATGATTTGCTGTGGAATCTGTATCCTAAAATTGTGGTTTTGGTGCATTAATTGATATCAAATACTATAATGATTCAACCATTTCTTGAAGTTGTTACTGTTCATTATCTTTAAAAAGATATTATTAATCAGTAATTCATGTCTAAAATTCTTGTCCAGATGAACATTATCTATGAAGCAGTACAAAACAGAAATGTATTGTGTTTATTTTGTCAAGTGGTCTGTGAACACCTGGTTGGCCTCCCACCACCACATACAGAAATTAGCATATGAGAAAACATAAGCAGCACCCATTGCCTCACCTATATTTTGTTCATCCGAATTATTAAGCAAACCATACTTGTGTGAAATTGATGTTACCATGTGATGTCTTTTGGAGCACTTGCATCTTGCTGCTGATTTATTTCGTGCATTTGAATGGAGATTCACTATGGAATTACTGTATCAGTACTGGCCTTTACACATGGAAGATTCCCATTTCCAGAAATAGGTCGTACTGTTTGCATGTCAAAACGTACCTTCTGCCTTGACTTGTTAACCAATTCTGGGCTGGTACAGTCCTTTTCTCTGCATGACTTTGCCGGGTAGAAGCTGAACTTGCTGCTGATGGGAGTTCTCTCCTGCTGATAGGCAGCATGTCTGCATTAAAAGGTCAGAGGGATCTGCACAGTGTTCCTTGGTTGTATTTTACATCCAGTTTGTGTCAGTGGTGATTTGTGGATGGTGTTTCTATAAAGAGAGGACACTTACTAAGTCTGTAACTCCTTCTTGTAAACCTTGTGTCCCTATAATCCATTACCAGGGATATATCCTCTTTTGCACTGGAGCTGTGAGATGGGGGACTGGAGAGAGCACCTAATGGTTCTTTCTTTGGTGCATAAAGGGATACTCTGATTGGAAAACATTTTTTTTTTCAAAACTCATCAGTTAATAGTGCTGCTCTAGCAGACTTCTGCCCTGAAATCTAATATGTTTTCAAACAGATTTTTTTTTATATTTAATTTTAAAAGCTGACATGGGAATAGACATATTGTCGGTTTCCCAACTGCCCCCAGTCATGTGACTTGTGCTCTGATAAACTTCAGTCACTCTTTACTGCTGCACTGAAAGTTCGAGTGATATCAACCCCCAGCAACCCATCAGCAGAACAATGAGAAGGTAACCAGATAACAGCTGCCTGGTAGATATAAGAACAGCACTCAATAGTAAAAACCCATGTCTCACTGCAACAGCTTCAGTTACATTGAGTAGAAGAAACAATAGCCTATCAGAAAGCAGTTCCATAGTGCAGCACTGGTTCTTTCTGAAAGCACATGACCAGGCAAAATAACCTGAGATGGCTGCCTACACATCAATATTACAACTATAAACAAAAATACACTTGTTGGGTTTAGAATGAAATTTTACACAGTAGAGTGAATTATTTTCAGTGTGAACAGTGTCATTTAGAAATAAAGGAATTCTGTCATCATTTTTATGATGTTTTTTTGTCACGTTCAAAGCTGCCTGGTCTTCTCCTAGTCAATGTGGGTCCTGCCGCTCCTTACATAACACAAGACTGACGCTGGAATCTATTCAGTTAGTTGGTGCCGGTGCCTGTTCAAGCCAAGTACAAGAGCTAGCATTCACATGTGTCATTCTATGCATATCGAGCATCAAATTGTTTAGAAGAGCACTTCAATTCATAATTGGGATGTTTATCTCAATACCTCATTCTGTAATGAATGAAGTAGTAGAAAGATGTGTTTATCCATTTTCATTAGAATGTGTAGTGTTCTTAAATATAAGGTTTCTTGGAGTAAACATACTGTTTGCTGATTTTATCATGTATATGTATGAATGCAAAGTGCTCTTTAGCTCCAGGTTCATTTCTCTCTTTTTGGGACATGTCAAATACTTGGGTAGACCTATGCATATAGGGACATCAATTGGTATTTACTTCATCTTAGAATCCAATGGCATGCTGTAAACTGCATGTTAGGAAGCAATTTTCAAACAACCTCTAACTTAAGCAAAGCTTTGTAGTTTGTTGGTTTCTAGTAAACATGGAAAATGATAGTTGGTTGCTTACCTATGATTTTTCAGATTGTCTGACAGGTGTTGACACAAGCTTTTGCCAGGCAACTGCAATGCGGGTCTAAGATGAGCTATTTTGGGCTCCTTAAACCCCAAACTTCAAAACAGAGCATCATAAACAATTCCACGTTTAATTACCCTATGTTGGGAATACTCGATACAATCAGTAAAAACTTCCTGTAACAGTTACTCATTAGCAACATGTTTCCAAGCCCTTGAATGTTGCTCCCAATGGCATCAAAGCAGGTGCTAATTTTTGAATTCCAGGCTTGGAGGCAAGTTTTGGTTGCATAATAACCATGTGTACTGCCAAACCGAGGCTCATGTAGACTGCCAGTTTGCACCCCAGGTACTATTTGCATGCTTAGGTTGCTCTGCAGCTTCTTTTACATTTGAATGTGGCTCACGGGTAAAAAAAGGTTGAGGACCCCTGTGTAACAGATCAATTTCTAACTCATCAGATGACTACTTCAGCTTGCTTTAACCCCTTCTAAATGCTGCCCTAAGCTTATCCGCTCATCCCACATGCTTACCATGTGCACTTTTTCATCTCCAATTTGTGCCTGTATGTTAGCCTCCCATCTACTTAGACTGTAAGCTCTATGGGGCAGGGACCTCCTTCCCACTATGTTTCTTACCACATAGCACTTAAGCTCTTTGTTCTGATATGATTCTGTATATATTTATTATGTGTCTTTTCACCCCTTCAGGACTTCCATTTTGGCTGTTTTCGTGACTTTGTGTCTTTTTGCCGTTTCAGGACTTCAATTTCAGCTGTTTTCATTACTTTGGGTCTTTTTGCCACTTTGGAAGGGTGGCACAGCTTCGGTGCTGTCAAAGGGGGCACGGCTCTTTCGAAAAGTACAGCACAGCTGGGCCCCCTTCAGGTCCCGGTACAGTTGTACCCCCTGTGCCGCCCCCCCCCCATAATGGCCCTGCCTGTAACTATGAAATGGACTAACTAGAAGAAGGGCTCATTCATCCATGAGAGGGGGGGCACAATATATTATCTCTTCAAAGTTCCCTGCAGCCAACCCCATAAGGAAGCTTGATATGTACACAATGCTTTTAGTGATATCTCTATTTCTCTAACCTAACTACTTGGTGCTCATTTAAATGAAGTGTTTTACTTAGCTCAGCAGTACTTTAGTATGACAGTGTATCCTCTGGGAATACTCTGCATAGTCTGGATTTCTTTTTTTTTCTCTATGAATGCAGCAGAACAAAAAAATATAACACTGACTTTGTATAGAGATGTCAAGAAAAGGTGCACCTGATTTTTCCCTTTTTTGGTGCTAAAGGAGTCCTGTATTTACACTATTTGAAAAAGCAGGTAGAGCAATACAGTGGTGGGACTCAACTCAGGGTCAGGACAGTCTGACATGTAAAACCCTCCCTTGGAACTTCTCTAAGTCACACTCACATCTCTGAGAAACGGTGCAAAAATGATTTTGCAAGGAAATTGTACAGTTTAGAATAACTTTTTATACGAAGTCTGGCGGCCAACAGTAGCCACACATTAACCTTTGACTCGCCGGGGGACCCCCCACAAGTAGCAGTAACTTCTGAGTAGGAAAGAACTCAAATTGGGTTTCCCTGCTCTAAAAAGAGCACACTTGATCTTCAGAACCCTGACAGGGACTCCCTAACTCTTGCTTACCACCCCTATTGTGAGAGTCCATTACAAGAGAATGCAGACATCAAGAAAATATATTAGGGATACTAATCTGATTAACTTTAATGACCTCCTAGGGGCATTAAGAAATGAAATGATGTGGACCTCAGGGAGAGATTTGCGCCCCATGACTTAAAGGGGTTTATTTAATAAAGCACACTGCTTGTCTAGAAGCAGTAACCAATAGCAACCAATCAGCAAGTAGCATTTACTGGGCACCTGTTTTAAAGCAAACATCTTATTGGTTATGGGTTACTGCTCCTAGTGCCTTGCATTACATTTGGAGGATAGACTCCATCTCTCCCTCCAATTGTGATATGCTTTCTCAGAACATTTCAAACTTTATCACTGCTGTTTAAATCTGAAAACCTACTAAACATTTATCACAATTCTATTGGCTAATTGCCAATTGTAACTGCTCCAACAGCCCTCTCCCACCAAACTTATTTCACATGGAGGGAAAGAAACAACAAATAACGTCCCATTATATAATGCTCTTGCATGCACAGCCATACTGTGATCCACCCATCAGGGCCACCATCAGGGGGGCACAGGGGGGAGCATTTCCAGGTTTAAGGGGGCCCGGCCGTGCCACACTTTTCGAATATGCCGGCTGCCGGGCCCCCTTTACCCAATCCGATAGGGCCCATTGGTGGTCAGCAGGGTTGGCTTTGGCTGATCTGATTGGCTGCGGCCCGTGTGTACGTATGTCGTCAGTATGCACAGTTGCGCAACTCTATATAAGCTGTATGTTGTCTGCTGTTGGAAGAAAGAATATAGTTATGCTTCCTGGAGTTTCCTGTCTACCACCTGAGGAGAGGAGCCACCGCTAGAGGAGAAGAAGAAAAATCCGCCACAAGAGTAGAAGAAGAATCCGCTGCCCCAGGAAAAGAAGCAGCCTCCTGAGGAGGAGAGAGCCGAGGAAGAAGATTTCGCTAAGGAGAAACAAGGCTCCCGGTGCACTTTACAGGTAAGTCCCACTGGCCACCAATGCAAGCCCCGGGCCACCAATGCTAGCCTCTGGCCACCAATGCTTTTTTTGTAACTTGTAAAAGGGGACTACCGGTGGCCACTTCATGAATTCTATAAAAAATTTAAATAAAACCAGTTGAAAAGTTGCTTAGAATCAGCCATTATATGGCATACTAAAAGTTAAAAGGTGAACCACCCCCTTTAACAGAGCTACCATAAATAATTAAAGCACCCACTAAAGTTTTAAAATGAATCTATAATGGTGACTTCCCCTGTGCAGCATATCTAGGCACAAAACTGAAGCCTTTACAGAAATTCTATAGGACTTTCTTCTCTGTTGAGATTACATTATCCTCCTAGTGGCAGAATACAGGCAATTACAGTAAAACCACGATTTTGTGTTTTTCAGGGAACCAGGGAAAAAAATATACAAATGTATGTAAAATCCTAGAAAATGGGGTAATGTAAAGTCAGGGTTTCCTGTAAAAATGGCATATCTCAGGGGATAAATGTTTTTTTAATGAAAATTGGCCAAAATTATGATGTAAAATGCAGGAAAACTGACTTAAATATGCTCCTATTAAAATGCACTGAAACATGATGGGAGTGGGAAAATCAGGTAAAATGTAAAATGGGGGTACGTAAAATCAGAGGTTTTCTGTAACATCTGTGTAAACTGTAAAAAAAAATTAAAATACAGGAAAACTAGCACTCAGCATTATGATGTAAAATGAAGGCAAACCAACTTTAAATCTGGGATATGCTCCCATTCAAATTTGGGATGCACCAAATCCACTTTTTTTGGGATTTGGCCGAACCTCCGAATCTTTCGTGAAAGATTTGGCTGAATACCGAACCCTAACTTGCATGTTCAAATTAGGGGTGGGAAGGGGAAAATTTTTTTTACTTCCTTGTTTTGCATATGCAAATTAGGATTTGGTTCGGGCGGGCAGAAGGATTCGGCCGAATCCTGCTGAAAAAGGCCAAATCCTGAACCGAATCCTGGATTCAATGCATACCTAATTCAAATGCATGATTAGAACATGAAGGGACTGTAAAAATCAGGGGACATAAATTAGGGTTTAAATATATATATATATGTGTGTGTGTGCTTTAATATAGTAATCTTGCTAAGTAACAATTATAGGCATGTATGATTCAGGTCATTCGTTTCATGCAACACATGTGGATAGAGTTCACTGCCAGTGCAACAATAGCAAATCAATATAGACAAAACCTACTGATGGAAAGAGGTTAATTTAATTTAAGTGTGAACCAAAGGAATGAGCACCAACAAGAAAACTAAATTAACTAAGTTTAACAAACGACAAGTGATTGTTTTTTTTTGGGGGGGGACACGGTCAGAGATAAATGAGTGCACAGTGTATAAGAACTGTTAGTGAACAGAAACTACTTTGGTAAAAGTCACAAAAACATTCTGGAACACAAGTCCAAGAATAATATTCAAATAACTAATGAATGCCGGTTGTAAGGAATCTGTGCAAAAAATCATGTTTTCTTTTTGCTGGTAATTATCATAAATTAGTTCTGTATTCAAGAGCATTTTTAAGCAAAAAATGCCTTAAATTTGACAGGACTGAGGATTTAATGCAACCATAATTTAAAACAATATAAGGACGAGGCAATTTTAAGGTGTTTTGATGCAGAATTTTGTGCAAGGAAAAAGTGGCAGGCAAAAGATAGCTCCAAAACCAAATGGGTATTTTGTGTTTCAGCAAAATATATTTGTCCCCAGAGAGGAACTTTCTAAAAACACACAATACCTGAGCTAAAGTCATGCATACAAACAACCCTTATCATTGGCTGAAAGAGCTCACCTGGCCAGTACATTCTCACCACCGTTTCCATTGACATCAGTGCTGTACTATGTTGCAGTATGTGCTGTTCAGTGTGGCTCCGTTTGTGACTGTATTGCTGTCTGACAAACTACTAGTGAAAACATTGGACCTGCAAATGATGAGACGTTTGTGTGTTAAGATCAACACATCTGCTCCCAGACATGGAAATAGGAAAACACACTGCTATATCGCATCCAAAAGGCAACATTATACTACTACACAACTTTTTCATATTACTAAAGAAAACGCCCTTTATGTGAACCTGGATCAAAGTGAACTTTGCTCTACGTAGACATCAGAGAATCCCTTGCCATGGGGTTCTGCTACACAAATAAATGACTAACCACAAACAGAACATGTAATAGATGTTTCCACTTCTACTAAAGGTATCCAGTGAGGAGGTTTGTGTTTGTACCTGAAAACAATGCTTAAAGCGGAGTAAATTGTTAGGGGGAGAAAAAGAAAACTTTATGATGAAGGTTTGGCCATTATTTTCTAGGGATGCACCGAATCCACTATTTGGGATTCGACCGAATCCCCAAATCCTTTGTGAAAGATTTGGCCAAATACCAAAACAAACCCTAATTTGCATAAGCAAATTAAGGGTGGGAAAGGAAAACGTGTATTTTTTTTCAATTCCTTGTTTTGTGACAAAGTCACGCGATTTCCCTCGCCACTCCTAATTTGCATATGCAAATTAGGATTCAGATCAGGCAAGCACAAGGATTCGCCGAATACGGATCCTGCTGAAAAAGTCGAATCCTGGACTTCGTGCATCCCAGTTATCAGATTGCATTTTTCAGGAGCACACATGCTTATATCCTTCCAGGTGATCGCTCTAGAATCAAGTCCAGAATCAGGAATTTATAGGTTGGCAATCCCACAGTTCTCCATCACCGCTGCTTTTTTTTTTTTTTTTAATAAGAGAAGATGGTCATAAGATAAACCTTAGAGAGGGAGTCTCCAACCTTTTGTACCCGTGAGCAAAATTCAGATGTAAAAAAAGAGTTAGGGAGCAACAAAAGCATGAATCATTTTCCTGGGTGGTGCAAAATAAGGGCTGTGATCAGCGGTGTAGCCAGATGTTACTGGGCCCCACAGTAAATTTAATTTAGGGCCCTTAAATATTGGTAAAATTTACCAAGATATACCAAAATTGCTTATTAATTAGGGCCTTTCAGGGCCCTCTGAACACCTGGGCTCCCCTGCAACCGCAGGGTCTGCTTTCTCTGTAGTTATGCCCCTGGCTGTGATTGGCTATTTGTTGGCCCCTATGTGGACTGGTAGTACACATGGCTTTTATGCAACCAAAACTTGCCTCCAACCTATAATTAAGAAATAAGCACCTACTTTGAGGCCACTGAGAGCAACATCCAAGGGGTTGGTGAGCAACATATTGCTCTCGAGCCACTGGTTGAGGATCGCTTGCCTTTGATTGGAGGGTGCTGTGCAGGGTGTTGAAAGCATTTTCCAGGAGATAATCTCAGGATTGCCACAATGCATATTGATGACAATTATCAACTTCCCCCAATGCCAGAGCAAGTTAAGCTCTCAAGCAATTTTATTGCAAAGGGTACATCTGACCAATACCATAAACACCCTCCTCACTTACCTCTGGATACAGCTAGAGTGCCCAGCCTCCTTCCCTGCATAGTTTGTGCCCCAGGCTACAGGTCCCATGTGCAACTGTACTGATAGTCAGGTATATATTCTAACTGGGGATGGTAGAACCCATACAAACTGTCAGATCAGATGGCATTTGCAATACAAGCTGAATCTAAGGGACTGAACTGCTCATTAATTGTGTGTATGTAATTGAGTAATTGTCACCAGATTGGAAATGTGCTATGTTGGGAATATGGAGATAAATATCACTGATTTTAGTTACATTTTCCGAAGCATTATAAAGCTCTTAAGCATCCCAGCATACTTGTTTCTGAATGCTGCACTTGGTCCCTCTGGGATAGATGACAACCTCTAGAGCTGCACATGCATGATGTTTCTAGTCAGTTTTCTAATGGTTTCTTGAAGTCAGACTGTAATGTGAGGGCTAAACTTCCCTGCAGCCAACCGGCACTGAATGCTGCCTACAATGAGGTGCAGAAAGGATGGAGGCACCACTCTCATAAGTTCAGAAACTATTCAGCTTTCTGTCCTGACGGCACCCCAATATAAAAATCTGATCATACCACTGACCTATAAGCAGACCCATCGGATGAAAACCCCATTAATGGCCAGTTACAGTCTGTGATGTTGGCACAGGAAAACGTGGAGAGAAAAATATATGAATCTAGTATCACTTTACCTCTGCTGGTTTTCCCAGCCTGTTATATATTAATGATTAACATTATAATCTCTAACGCAACTACAAAAAAGGGGTTATATGTTTTATAATATACATACATCATTATATTTAATATCTAATTAAATATATACTGGACTGAAGGTATGTGTGTTGCTACTAAAAAAAAAAAAAATTACTATAAAAAAAGTAAAACTATTTCTGGCACAAATAAGTGCAAAAGTATTTAGACCAATTTGCACATTTCACAACAAACTTTACACCGAAATATTTATTTTTATTTCTAACCACAGAAACTGAAATTTTATTTATTGCGACTATTTCCTGCAAATTCTTTTTTTTTTTTGCACCAGCTTTTCCAGCAATAAAAATAGCTAGTTTTGGGGAAACTATAATCGTTGCAACCATACTGCTACGTCGGCACCAGTTCTATCAGAAAGTTTTGACAAATATCATCGCTGTGGCATGTTTTACTTCTAATGCGACAGTTGCAGGGCAGGCTCTTGAGCCCCTTAATATTCTTGCACTTCTGTAAATTGACTCTTTACATCTTATATTATTTCACACAGAAATCCTAAAATGGACTGGGCAAAACAAGGGGGCATCTTTTAAGAAGCTGGAAGATCAATTTGGATTTCAAGGAAGTTATTCTCCTATAATTGATATGTAAACTTACCTGAGGTAAGGTGACAGTGCCTGCAATATAAAAAGCATGTACTGAGCTAAGTGTCGCACAAACGGAGAAAAGAACATGGAAAAGAGAACAACATGCAGAAAACTGTGAGGAAGCGAGACATGGAGAAAACATGGAGAAGCTCATCTCCAAAAGACATTATAAGGGTAGACCACATTGCCAAAACTGACACTGTCTCAAAAAGAAAAAAAAAAAACATGCTCTTTTTTAAAGTTATTTCTAGTAGGGACTTTTCATCACACAAACATATTTGAAAACTTATTTACATATGCAAAGAAAGCTTCCAATTTGATTTGGTATTCGGCCAAACCTTTCTCAAAGGATCCTAAAATAGTGGATTTGGTGCATCCCTAATTTCTAGTTGGAGAGTATGAAGGTAAAGCCCTCAAACCTGGTGCCTGCAGAACAGTGAGGACAATATGATGTTCCCCTGTTGCCCATGGCCGGATAATCCTAGAATCAATCTTATTGGCTGGCAATACAATTAATAATATGTAAGTGAGGAAAGGAGAGACCAGCAATGCACAATAATGCAATTACTGGAAAAAACATTGGCAGAATAGTGGAGCAGAGGGGTGGATAAGCCAGGTCTTTTACAATCTGTAATCATTCTATTGTCTATAGGGACACTACAGAGTTTTTTTTAATAAAAGGTGACCCACCCCTTTAATATTCCCGTGCTTATGAACCGTGTGAGGCCCATGGCACTGTAGCCACCCAACTTGGACATGAACACAAGTGAAAAACTGATCAAAGACTAGAAAGAGTAGGATTGTTCAATTGTTGGAAAAGAACCTCAGATATGTAGACACAATAGACAACAGCTTCAACTTGTACCGTTCACCTTCACCTTCAATAAGGGAGTTCTACAGTAGGAGACCACACTGCTGGCCCAGATATTCACCAGAAAACAAATGAACAAACCAAAATCCTTCTTGGAGAACGTCCTGTGGAGAGACAAGACTAAATTAGAGCATTTTTGTAAAGTATAACTTTTTGTATAAAGAAAAAAAATGAAGGGAACATCATCCCTATGGTCAAACATGAAGCAAGTTTTCTAACACTTGCCCGTCGAATTGGGTCTGTGCATGGCCTCATGAAGCAATCGACAGCACACTCATGAAATCAGCATTAAATAGCTGGGTCTCCAGCAGGATAATAATCAGATAAAACCACTTCAAAAAGTACCCAGGACTGGTTAAAGACAAAACGATTGATTCAAAGTAGCCAGTAATAAGCCCAGATCTAAATCCCATTAAACACTTGTGGCAAACTTGAAGTTGGCAGAAAGCATCCTTCAAATATGGGTGAATTGTAGCAGTTCAAACTGTCAGTTGAGGGATGTAGAAAGCCTATTCATGGTTGGGGGGGGGGGATATTTTTTAAATATTCTTTGCACACGGCATTTTGCCAAATATTAAACGTAAAAAATGTGTAACAATTGCCATTTATTTCAAATCTTAAAGTATGTTAATGATATACTATGAACTGAATAACTGCCATACCAAGGAATTGAGGAAAGCCAGTTTGTCAATTACAAAAATATTTTGCAGTAATTCATTTTAATCTACAGCTATTGGATGATTAATTCAAAATAAAGTGCAAATGATGGATCTGCTTTTCACACCGATTAGGAGTTATAGTAGCCCGTTAGATTTGCACCAGGTTTTTCGGGCTTTTGTGCACCTTGGATTTCAAACAGTGCCACGGATAGAGTTTAGGGCTCTGGCATCTTGGTATACTCATGGTCAGGCCTGGACTGGCAATCTGTGTGTTCTGGCAAATGCCAGAGGGGCTGCTATAAGGCCCCATAGAAAGTCACTATTTAGTGGGCTGGTGGGGGCTGATTGGGCCTCTGTGTACCTGAAATGCCAGGGCCTATTTTAATTCTCAGTCCAGGCCTGCTCATGGTTTGGGGCTTCAGCTTTATATTAGCATAGTGCTTAGGATCATTGTCTTGCTTTAAACTTTTCCCCAAACATCCATTTTTTTTTCAATAGTAAAAATACATTTGCAGTCCTTATAAGCTTATAATCAACTCAGTCAGAATGGCATTTACATGATTCTTTATGGGTCTTCATTAGTGCTACCTTCGCTACAGGTCATTATATACAGGTATATAATAACCAGTTATCCAAAATGATTGAGACCTGGGCATTTCTGGATAAGGGAAAATGAGTATTGGAAAAAGAAATAAATAAAAACATTTAAGATTATTTGGCCTCCAGTAAGAATTAATTATCTTTGTTTGGATCATGTACAAGGTTATGTTTTTTTATTAAAAGGGTGGTTCACCTCCAAGTTAACTTTTAGTATGTTACACAATGGACAATACTAAGCAACTTTTCAATTGGTCTTCATTATTTATTTTTTTATAGTCTTTGAATTATTTGACTTCTTCTGATTCTTTCCAGCTTTTAAATGGGGGTCACTGACCCATCTAAAAACAAATGCTCTGTAAGGCTACAAATGTATAGTTTTTGCTACTTTTAACTACTCATCTTTCTATTCAGGCCACTCATATTCCATTCAATGCATGGTTGGATTTGGACCCTAGCAACCAGACTGCTGAAACTGCAAACTGGAGAGCTGCTGAATAACTCAAAAACCACAAATGATAAAAAATGAAAACCAATTGCAAATTGTCTCAGAATATCACTCAACATCATACTAAAAGTTAATTTGAAAGTGAACAACACCTTTAAAGAGAAAAAGTAAAATTAATTATTTGATTATAATGGCCCTCCTGTAAGTCACAGCTTTCTGGATAATGTAATGATATCTGTACAGAGCACTGGTTGACCCATACATACAATGCAGTATAGGGATAGTTCATTGATGGGCTGCTTATAATCAGGGACACAAACATTGTCCAAAGAGAAGTTGGAAATTGATGGACCACAATTCCCTGTATTTTTCACCAATTAAAACCATTTTCATGATGCTAAAACTGGGGAAAAAAAGGTAATCTTTCAGCAGGACAGTGGTCTAAACACCAAGGCCAAAGTAATATCAGTTGGAAAAGGTGGATGTCCTCATATGTCCATTTAAAGCCCTTTCTATCGATCCAAGTGAGAACCTGGGGCCTTTGAACATGAGATACACAAGTTATCCAGCTAACCTGAACAACCTGGAAAAAAACTGAGCCAAAATCACTTCCCAAATAGTGTAAGTACAAGACAGCTGTTGCTGCAAAACATGTCACTAAAATACAAAACATCACAAACTGTTGTTATGTTTCAGTGCATTCAAATAAACACAAAGAAGAACGTTTTCTGTAGGATCTCTTATTTAGCAAAATGTCAAACTTGGTCAATGTTATAAACGCTTTTGCAAGGAGGTGCGTACAGCTAGCATTCATCCCACAAGCCCTTTAATGAATAGGTTTTCTCCTCAGTAGGGCAATATCAACAGTCACCAATAAAAGTGTTTTATTTGGACCAATTGTCAACACAATAATGGAGAGTGGCAGATCAATTTGCCATTTAAATGTATAACTTGGTCCCTTTAATATATCCAGTTATATATGTGCTAGTGAATAACAGTTGGGTTAAAGAAAACAAAAAGCAACGTAAATTTGTACACAATGCTCCATACAAAACATTTTTAACACACATTGCTACACAAAATCAGGTCAAGCATTTGTGAAACATTTTTAAAACACATTTAAATAAATTGTGAAATAAGCGTAAGGTTAATAATGGAGTCTACTGGAGCCGGTTGTAACAACAAACACTGGCGTTTATAAGAGAAAGCAACTCTTCGTAAACAAAGATTTTTTTCCCACGATTAGAAGTAAAAGTGATGCGGTAGAAGAACAAAAAAGGCATATGAAACGCATAAAAAGGCATATTTTTGAACGGACAAATGCACTGAAAGTTGTAAAAATGAATATTCCTTCTACGCCCATAGAATAAGCAACATAAGCATTCAAGATTGCAACCACATGCTCCATGTACTAAATTAGTTCCTGGTACTCGAGGTGGAATATGCTCATATAACTTCATGTTAACGGCAAAATAATCATATATTGCTTTAATATTTGTTAGCAGCCGGAAGGCAGTGGTTGTCAGACTTCAGTTCATGTCCCCCACTTAGGGGCCAAACATTTTTCCAAGGCTCCCCTTTTAACTCAAAACCCAGTTCCAGATATTGAAAAATACTGGTACATTAACCATAGTTTTAGGGTAGAAAATACATATTTACCCAAATCCCACCCTAATGGCTCTTACACATGGGTTCATGCATTTGACACACACCAAAATGCGTCAGCTAATTGATTCCATTATTTTTGTTGTGTGTTCAGATTTCATTTTTTTTTTTAAACACAGCATACTACATTTATTTGAGCATGACGTGGGTTTATAACATAAAACGTGTGAAGAACACACAAGTTCACACATAGATCAAAAAATGCAAATAAATGATTTGTGTATCATGCTCACCATGCATTTTTAGATACATGAAAAACCACTGGAGCTGTAACTGACCTCCAAGCTGGGCTTTTAGAGGATCATTCTTACCCTAGCAAGCATTTGGACTGAGCTCCACTACCACTGCTCCAAGCACCCCATTAGGGGCAAGTCTGAGTATGACAACCACTGCTTTAAGGAATGGTGCTCCCCATTTTGGCTTGAACCCCACGTCTGAAAAAAACAAAACAAAAAAAAACATTATGGATAATAGAGCATATACCTGTAAAAGGACGGTTTTATCCCATATACACAGTGGCAATATACATATATTAACACAATTACAGAACAAGAGATGCTGAAAATCAGGGATGCACCAAATCCAGCATTTTTTACTTCCGTGTTTTGTGACAAAAAGTCACATGATTTCCCTCCCCGTCCCTAATTTGCATATGCAAATTAGGATCCAGATTCAGTTCGGCAAGGCAGAAGGATTCCTGCTAAAAAACAGGCCGAATCCTGCTGAAAAGGCTGAATCCTGGATTCAGTGCATCCCCTGTTAATGGACTACTGCCGTTATAAATATGGCAGCGCCCCCTCCTAGAGGAACAAGGTAGTAAGAAGGGTAATATAAAAGCATCAGGCAAATACTTTTATGGCAAAATTATAAATAGCATTCAAAGACAATTATGAAAGATACGGTAATAAAAAAAACACTATTTTCTGATGTCTATCTCCTTAAAGGAGAAGGAATCCCTTTTGCAAAAAAACCCCGTACCCCCACCCCAGGTAGACCCTCCTCCCCCCAAGCTAACTACCCTCGGGGGAAATGCCCCATTCTCCATACTTACCCCTCGTTGCAGATTCTTCCAGCGGAGTTCCACGCATCCATCTACCGCTAATGCGCAGTTGTCGCAAACCAACTGCTCCAACTGCGCAGAAATACCGATATTCCAGTCATCTTACAGAGGACGCGGAAGATGGATGCGTGGAACTCCACTGGAAGAATCTGCGACGAGGGTTAAGTATGGAGTATTTACCCGGGGGGTAGTTAGCCTGGGGGGGAGGAGGGTCTACATGGGGTGGGGGGTACGGGGTTTTTGCAAAAGGGTTTCCTTCTCCTTTAAGAATTCGGCCAAATCCCAGAATATAGGATTTGGTGCATCCCTACTGAAAATAAAACATGAACTGTGGTGGGGGGGGGGGGAAACAAAAGCAAAAATCACAAATCTGCGACCGTCGTTTGAATTTTTTTTTAATAAGTTGATTCATGTTCACATAAGTTTCACTGACCGTTTGTACTTTTTTTTTAGGTCCAGATGCAATGCATTTTTTGTAAAAAAAAAAAAAAAAAGAGCAGTTGTATTTGTTTTTTTTTTTTACCTTGCATGAATTTAAACCTACGTACCGTTGAACTCTACAAACCTCGGCATAACATTTAGACAAAAGCTCAGACATAACGGCATGCCTAGCCCTCGCAAATTATGTACACGTCCTTCTAAAACACCGGTGTATATAGAGGCGTCAATTTCGAACAGTCCTCTCCCCCCCCCCCGAGTAAGGTTCTTAAAACTTTTCGTAACAAAAAAAAAAAATCAAACTAAAAATACACGTTTCTCTAAAATATCTCTTTGTGCTAAGTTCACGTTTAAAGGACCCCCTTTTTTTTTTTAATATACTTCGGCAATTATATCATCTGACCATGGCAAACACTTTTTTTTTTTCTTCTTTTTTTTTTAATAATAATAGCAGGTGTACAAAAGTTCTGGGTTAATTAGGGAAATAAACACTCAGTTTTTTTTTATATTTTAATCAAGTAGGAAACACAGTTCTCCTCTCTCTCTCTCTCTATATATATATATATTGTTATTACTGGTTTGTTTCTCTGTTTTGTATGGTTTAGCAGCTGCTTACTGTTTCTATGGTGGGTAAGTGGACAACATCCAGCGATGGGGGGGAGGGGGGATGTGACAAGTCACAAACTGTCAGTTTTTTTGTGTGGAGGATTGGTGGCCTCTGAGTTAAACAGTTATATTATATATATTTTTTTTGTTTTCTCTCTCTTGTTGCTAGTTCATAAAGGAAGGGAAACAGTTATCAATCGTCCTCCCCCTCGTCCTCGTGCTGTGGTTGCTCCGAGGCTCGCTTCTCCCGCTGCTTCTCCTGGATCTTCTTCATCTCCTCGGCGTATTTGCAGAACGTGTGGCCGAATTTGCCCCAGACTTTGAAGGGGACGGTGATAGAGTTGCGGTAGGTGGGCTTCACTTCGCTCACCCTCATAAACACCCCGTACTTGTTCGAGCCCACGTCAAAAAAAAACCGCTTGTTGTCCACAGTCAATGAAGTGCCCTCGGGTAATTCCGCCGGTTCCTCCTCCACCCCGTAGTCGTCGATGAGCTTGGCCAAAGCATCGCGGAACTCGATCAGTCCTTGCGCCGGGAGAGCGATGGTTTGACCCTGGGTCGAACCCAAACCGGGCCCGCGGTTGACGGTCTGGCGAATCCTCAGGAATCGGCCTCTCTGATTCTCTTTGAGGTCCATGTAGTATTTTCGGTTCTCTCGGACCAAGAACTCGCTCTTTAGCGCCCGTCTGGGCTCGTCCTGCGCCACGTCCGGGTTGCTGGGTCCCAACTGGGCGTAATGCTCGATGAAATCTCCCAGGTAGTCGCGGAATTCCACGGCCACGGACATGGACAGCGTCAGGCGACTCTTGTTGCCGCCGGCCCCGACCTCCGCTATCTTCAGGAAGCGGCCCTTAGCGTTCTGCTTTACGTCCAGATAGAAGCGCTTGTTCTGGATGTCTACGCGCTTGGAGGCCAGTTCTTGCGTTTCGTGCTGAAGGACTGAGGCGCCTGCTCCTGACGCCGGGTGTAGAGAGCTACCACCGGAACTCATTGCCGCTCCGCCTTGCTCGCTTCCACTGTCTCTATCCGCCATGATACAGGCTCTGCCTTCTTCCCTTCTGCCTACTACTCCCACAGACATCCACAGAGGCGCTCTCGCGAGATCTGCACCGAGCGCTGAAGGGAAGAAAAAAAAAAAAGAAGCACATTCTATTTAAAATACACTGGCCGCCGTGTAACTGAGCAGATTGGCAGTAACACTAGGGTCCCCCCAGTCCCTGAAAAGTATTGACACATTTTTTTGGTTTGAGACGATAAAGTCACTTTCTGTGAAAAAAAAGCTGTGTCTCGTGCATTGCAGTTGGTCTCTTTTTTTCCCTTCAGTATCACCCAGTTTCTGACTGGGATGCCAGGGGCCCACCAGAAAAATTTAGACTATGGGCCCACCTCCTCTTCAGGTCTGGACTGAGAATTAAAATAGGCCCTGGCATTTCAGGTACATAGAGGCACAAACAGCCCCCCAGCCCACTAAATACTGACTTTCTAGCAGCCCCTCTGGCATTTATCAGAACCCATAGTTTGCCAGTCCGGACCTGCTCCTCTCCTCACTCACCTCTTTATTTTCTTAGTTCTTTATATCTACTTACTATACTCTATTCTTCCATTATTCAGCCCCTTGAAGAAATAGGGAATGACCATGAAATAGGCCAAATGTTTAGCAGCAAGAGGCCCGCTGACACCTGGGCCCACCAGGAGTTCATCTGGTATCCCGGTGGGCCAGTCCGACACTGCCTTCAGTATTACCCAGTTTCGAACTAAGAAGGATGGCGGGACCACCAGAAAACCTTAGAGCATGTGCCCACTTTCCAAACTCTTATTCCTGCTCTCTACACTCTACCTCCTTATTCTCCTAGTCTTTTGCATATACTTACTATATTCTGCCATTATTATGCATTTTCCCCATAACAAAATAGGGAATGACCTAATGTAGAAAAATACCGGCCTTTTCCCTATTAATAACATTGGGATCAACCATCATTTTTACCGGCCAGGTCGGTAAAATACCGGCCAGGTGGCAACCCTAGAATGACCATGAAATAGACTAAATGGTTAGAAGTAAGAGGGCCCACCGGGAGTTTCCCTGGTATCTTGGCGGGCCAGTCCAACACTGGTATCACCTCACAATGTGCTCTGGGGAAAGTGCAACACACTGTGGTTAATATTATTAGCACATCTAAAAAACACTTTTAAAAGAACGAAATAGGTTAAAAGACAATATTTGTATATATTTGTCTCCAATGTTAAAAAACATGCCCCTAAGTTCTTTCCCAGGGTGGTATCTTTTCAGAAAAAAAAAAACTGCACAACTAGCCTGAGGGGAAAAAACAAACGCAGCACCTTGTCGCCATTTTACTTTACTTTCACAGGTATCTTGGCCTGCTAGTTTACCAGCCTAGCCCACAAAATACCTGCCAAAACCAAGGCCGCTATTTAATATTTACCAGCAAAGTCATTACCGCCTAATTTGTAATAAGTTTAGCCTCAGGCCCACTCACTTAGACTCTGCCCCAATCTTACCATTTCTCTTTCCCAATCTCTTTAACGTCCACCCATGACCTGTCCATTGTGATACTGCCCCATTTCACCATCGCTCCACTCTTCTGCATCACTGTTCTGACCCCTTATAATATGCCCCTACCCATTTAAATTACAGCCGCCCCCATTCATCACCACAGGCCTTTAAAGGAGACATTTTGTGTAAAAAATAAGAATGTACCAGTGCGTTATACTCATTTAGATATAGAAGAATTGTGCTTTAAAAAGTAGTGTTTCAGGCTGATTTATGGAATGTTTCTGCAAAAACCCTAATAATCCCTCCCTTCCGTTCCACTTCCTGCTCCCTGAATTCTCAGGCTGTGTAGGGGAGCCTATAGGGTTAATTTTTCTAAGGCCTGTTAAGGGTCTTGACTTTTTGTTTGGTTTTCAGCCTTGTGAAACCTAAACAATAATCTGACCAATAATTTAAAAACATTTAAATACTAATATACTCACCTCACGAGAGAGAGAGAGAGAGAGAGAGAGAGAGAGAGATGTCACCCATGTGGTTTTAAACTGGACATCTCAGTTTTTAAAAGGCTGTCTGTTCAAAACCTTCTGTCCAGTTTAAACCATTGCGAAAAAGGGACAGAAATCTGGCCAGTTGAGTCTAAAGGGTGCAATCACCCCACCCCTGCATCATAACTCCACCGACATCATTGTGCCTGCCTCTGATGTCATCATGCCCACCTTAACATCACTGCCCCACCCCCAATTCTATCTGCCTTGCCCCCGTTGTTCGGGTTTAGCCTCCGCCAAAGGTGGCAACCCTAGTAGCCTACGGCACTCAGCTCACTGCACTGTAGGACAGGAACCAATCAGCAGCTAGCAGGACCTGATAGGGAACTGAAGTCTGTCTGTGCTTGTGTGACTGCAGGGCTGTGAATGGCTGTCCCCCTCCTACTGTGCTTCTGGCAGGAACCGTTAGGACATGCCCCTCACAGGGATCAGAGAACATCTATAGGGAGCTCCAATAAAGGGGCTATTTTTAAAGATAATATTAATTTTTAGCACCATGTAAAAGCAACACCATATATTATTTATTTATAATTGCCTACAAAATTAGGGGTTTTTCATTTATCCTATATTTCTCCTATAATTTGGAAAAGATGGCAACCCTGCAGGCATCCCTAGTGCCAATAACATGCATGCGGAGCAACATAACAAAGGACATTTTTACTGTACTGTACATGACCAAGTCCCAAACACCTGGACTTTTTTTTTTAAATCAGACGGACTTTCCCCAGACCAAGGTCCTGAAACAGGGACTATTCCTGGGAAATGGTGACTAAAAAAATCCAAAAACACTTTTGTTTCAAGTTGCAGCATATCATATGGAACTTCTACCTGACAACACTTCATTAATATTGTCAATGAAGGTACTATACCTGCTGGTAGAGGCTTCAGTTTTCTGTATAAACCTCAGAGATCGTACAGTTATGGAATCCGTTATCTGATTTTTGTAAAGGAATTTGTGTCTTGATCCCCTCCTTGCACTTCTGCTGCAAGTGCCAACCCCCCTCTTGTGAATTGCATGCCATGCACCAATTCACACAAGAGAACACTTGAGCTGCAGCCATTTAGAAGCTAGCAATATTTCCAAAGTTCCCACAGCAGCCTGTACACATTGATCTTTTTACTCCATGTTTTGTCCTTTCGAGTAAAGCTCCCCATAGACGCGACAATTCTTCTTGCCGAACGACCGATTTTAAGGAAGCCCGACCAATCCTTCGAAATTATCGTGCGGTTAGTGGGATTCGAACGATCGTACATCTTACGATTTTTCGGCCGACATCTGTCGGGAAATTGATCGGCCAGGTCAAAAAATCTTTGTCGGTCCCAGTGCAATCTATCTATGTTTGCAGGGCCAAGCAGGCAGCTCCCCTTTGTTTTCCTGGCAAATTGGTCTTTTTAGTTGATGGTAAATTCGTACGATCGTTCTGAGATCGTGGTCTCACGATCAGGATCTGACCTTTTAAAAATCTCAACATCTATGGCCAGCTTTAGTTTATAAGTGCAGAGATAGCACCCTGCGTAGTGGGCTCCTGCTAATAAAACAGTTACACCAAATGGTGAAGGGATGAGAGTTGTACACTGGTAATCTAATTATCTGCCTTGCAAGAAACAAACATGGAGTAGCTTAAAGGGATACTGCCATGGGAAAACATGTTTGTTTCAAAACACATCAGTTAATAGTGCTGCTCCAGCAGAATTCTGCACAGAAATCCATTTCTCAAAAGAGCAAACAGATTTTTTTATATTCAATTTTGAAATCTGACATGGGGCTAGACATATTGTCAGTTTCCCAGCTGTCCCAGTTATGTGACTTTAGGATGGAACTACTTTCTGGCAGGCTGTATTTCTCCTACTCCTACTGTTCTTAGGGTAAGGCCAGACGAGGAGATTCGGGGAGATTTTGTCGGCTGGCGACTTATCGCCATGTCTTTTGCGTGGCGATGCGTTTTCAATAGTCGCCCAAAGTTGCCTCACAGGCAATTTTGGGCAACTATTGAAAATGCATCGGCGCGTGTGCAGTAGCGCAGGCGATTTTGCGCTGTAGCCTATGGGGAAAAAACGCTGAGGCAGTTCGGAGAGATAGTCGCACAAATGACGTGGCGATAAGTCGCCAGGTGACAAAATCTCCCCGAATCTCCTCATCTGGCCTTACCCTTAGATCTACCAGGCAGCTGTTATCTTGTGTTAGGAAGCTGCTATCTGGTTACCTTCCCATTATTCTGTTGTTAGGCTGCTGGGGGGGGGGTGGAACTACTTTATGGCAGGCTGTATTTCTCCTACTGTTCTTAGATCTACCAGGCAGCTGTTATCTTGTGTTAGGAAGCTGCTATCTGGTTACCTTCCCATTATTCTGTTGTTAGGCTGCTGGGGGGGGGGGGGGTGATATCACTCCAACTTGCAGTACAGCAGTAAAGAGTGACTGTAGTTTATCAGAGCACAAGTCACATGACTGGGGGCAGCTGTAGACAATATGTCTAGCCCCATGTCAGATTTCAGAATTAAATATAAGAAAATCTGTTTGCTCTTTTGAAAGATGGATTTCAGTGCAAAAGTCTGCTGGAGCAGTACTATTAACTGATGCATTTTGAAAAAAAAAACACTTTTTCCCATGACAGTATCCCTTTAAGTTTCCCTGTTTAGCTCATGATTAAAAAGCAAAGTATGTTTGGCACAATCCCTATTCATAAATGACAGAAGATTACAACTATTTCTTTATGGCTCAAAATAAATGTAATTGTAGCTCTTCCAATCAAGAAGCAGTGTAAATGAAGAACTCCAGCACCTTCGGAACTGCTAAGTATTTATTGGGGTAATTGACCATCGTAATTAATACTTTGCACAATCGAATTACTGTTGGAGTTCTTCCTCCTTTACCTTGTTTCTTGATTTGCACAGCTAAATTGGAGGTCAACACAAGAAACTGCTAAGAAAGAATCCATACGCAAAGCTATTATATTCTTAATTCATTGTTATCCCTTTTAGCAGCATAAATGTAATTAAACATTCCCTTTTATTCCAAAAGTCCTGACATTTCAACAAAGTGGGTTAAGGTCCCTGCCAAATGAGAACAATATCATTGATATCTGAAATATTTTTTTAATATGAAATATATATTTCTGGGCCTAAAAGTGGTAGAGGGTTTTATTTTTCTCTCCAGAGTTGTCCAGTCGTAGACAGAGTCTGCTATAATGTACTCCAACTTCTAATAAATTTAAATTCCACTTATCTTCAATTTTAGTGTGAAAGTTGGTCGAGTTCAGCATTTCAGATTGGTCCACCTGAGCTATAAACTATTGTACTTGAGATATTTGGAAGTTATTACCTTCTCCTAGTGTCCTAAATGCAAGATAAACAAAATGCTTCTATACTCCACTATCTGTGGGAGTGCCTCTTTATTTTAGACCTATGGAGAAAATGTAAAAGTCTCAAATGAAAAAGTAATATTGACCTTAAAGGAGAACTAAACCCCCCACGATGTTAAGGCCCCACTGGCCCCCTCCATTAGCCCTCCTCCCTGCCTCCCCTCTGCACAGTCTTACCCCAGAATTTTGTCCCCTCTTGTAATAGTGACCACACATGCAGAGTGAGCGCAGCGGAGCTCACGGACGCCATCTGGGCTAAGGAGGGGGCCAGTAGGGACTTAACATCCTGGGGGTTTAGTTCTCCTTTAAGCTGTTTCATGAATTTGCATTGCTCGACTTTCAATTGACCTCTACAACTAATCTTATTCCCAAAAATAAGTATTTGGACAAAAACAGACATTTTATTCACCTGGCTATTGCAGCTACCCGTAAATATATCTTCTTGTATTGGATTCAGGAAAACTCTCCAGATTTAAAAGTTATTCTATAATATCTTAGATCTCTCTGTTTGGACAAGGCAGTAGGCAGATGGTGACCCCCTGTGGCCAACTTTAATAGCATAAATCATTTGTTTGATTAGGCTTCTGGTGCAGTAAGTTCATGTCTATGTTTGGTACAAAATACAGCATTTCTATCCAGATCCTATTTTAGACTTTACTTCCCCTTTAAGCTTCATCTGTTCATCTTTCAGTTTGGGCAGTAACATGTTTTATTTTCATTGGATTGCAATGTAAATCTTTTTACTGACATGATGTATTGCAAGTTATTGTATTCTAATCATACTGTTTACTTAAAAATGCCAATATAATTGGAAAAAAAATAAATTTAAATTGTAATGAAAAAAAGACCCCAATATGTTACAATGTCCTATTTCACACATAACAAGTACTTCTCTGCTGCAAGAATAAAGCCCAGCGTGAAGTTGTCACTAGTGTACAGTCCAGCTGAGCAATTATAACCAGTGACATAGGCTTAATTATAGATTTAGACCCAAACTTAAACAGTATGCTCATTTATGTGGGTATATATATATATATATATATATATATATATATATATATATATATATATATATATATATATATATATATATATATATATATATATATATATATATATATATACACACACATTCAAAGTCCTAACGCACACCATCCATGAGAGACTCCAATGATTAGTCACATACCTGGGTGCTACGCTGAAAATAGCTGCATTATCCAATTTCCACTGACAAAAGGTGCACACCAGGATTTTTCAATTTAAAACTCCATATTTATTAAATAGATTTAAAACAGGAACCGGCCAACGTTTCGGTCTTTTTCTAAGACCTTTATCAAGACCCTGTTCACAGTAAAACATCAGTGTTTAAATACCTAAAAACATGACACTCACCCCTTTGTGCACGCCCACATGATTATGTGAAAAAAGGAAACACCTGCACCAAAAAAGAGCAGAGAAGAATTAAGCACATTGTGGCAAGTATGTACAGATTGCATGAACACTTCAATATAAGCAGAGAATAAATACATTGAGGATATGGATTTTTGCAACTTTGTATCCAAACCGTTAGCGTTGCTCAAGGAAGCATAAGTAGGAGCAGTATTCATTTAAGCCTAAAGGGGCTATAGTGTTTAATTTGCGTATCCAGAACGCTTCCCGCTGAAGTAATATTTTAGACCTGTCACCCCCACGTTTCAGGGGCGGAATATGGTCAATAGCTATATACTTAAAAGTGGGTAATCTGTGATTCAATTCCAAAAAATGCTTTGCAACAGGTTTGTTGGTGGTCCCGTCCCTAAATGCTGTACTGATGGCGGACCGATGCCCATCCATTCGTAATCTTAGGGTCTGGTCTGTCTTCCCCACATAAGCAAGACCGCAGGGACAGGTGATTAAGTAAACCACATGCGTGGTAGTGCAGGTAATGTGATGTCTAATAGACAGGCGGCAATCCCAGCCTCGTGTGGTATTATGGTGTATAAACTCACCACGTCCATACTAGCAAGAAGGACCGTGGTGCCCGTAGGAAGAGTTAACTCACGAATGCATTTTAATAGATGTGGAGTATCACGCAAATAAGTGGGCGTATCCTGTACTATAGGTTGGAGTAATGTGTCTAAATAAATCCCTATAGGGTGAAGAAGTGAATCTCGGCCAGACACTATGGGGCGACCAGGCGGTCGGGTCAAGCTCTTGTGAACTTTTGGTAGTCTATAAAGTACAGGGCACTTAGGAAAATCTTGCTTCAAAAAATCTGATAAGGTTTTATCTATCACTTTACCTTCAAATGCCATATTGATTAAGTTGTCAACCTTATGTTTGAATTTTAATATAGGATCACCAGTAAGTTGTTTATATACACCACCATCAGATAATTGACACATTATTTCATCCCTGTAGTCCTGGTAATTCATAATAACAATCCCCCCACCTTTATCCGCTGGGCGGATTACAATGTTATTATCCATGCTAAGGGATTTAATAGCATCACGTTCGACATTTGAGAGGTTGTCTCGGGGGGGACACTTGCCTGCCCCTATTGCCCCCACCCTTTCAATACCCTGTTTGAACAATTTTATAGTGGGGTTAGTCATTGGTGGCGTGAATGAACTCTTCAATCTTAGAGGGGGGGTTGTCAAGTCCGACTCCACATTGTTTTTGAAATAATCCTTTAGGGATAAAGTGCGGCAAAATTTGAAACAATCTATTTCCCAGTTAAACAGGTCAAATTTACGACTTGGAACAAAGGACAAACCTTTCTGCAGTAGCCTTAATTCAGATGCGGTCAGAGTATGCTGAGAGAGGTTGAAGATCGAAACATCTATTCCCTGTTGCGGCTTCTGCTTTGGAGGAATCTAACTCCTATGTAGGCCCTCCCATTCCTTTTGTGCTTGAATTGTTGGAGTTAGCATTAACTTTGAACTATTTTAAATTTGAAAGCAATTTCTATTTACAGGTGGCCGGAACGGCGATGGGGGCGGCCATGGCGCCCTCATATGCCAATCTGTATATGCACTTATACGAGCAAAAAATACTTATCCCCCGTTTTGGGGACAAAATGCTGTTCTTTCATCGTTATATCGATGATATGATCATCCTGTGGGGTGGATCTGCAGAGGAGTTTATGGGTATGATTAATTATTTAAATTCACTGGACAGTCCAGTTAGATTCACATGCGAAATTAACTCAAAGAAATTACATTTCCTTGATATTGAGTTATCTTTGAATGATCATGGCCTTACCTATACCCTCTTCAGAAAGCCCACCGATAAAAATGTGCTGTTACTATGGAAGTTGCCATTCGCCCACCATGAAGTGATCCCTTCCCATCTCTCAATTTTGTAGGGTGATTCATAATAACTCCTCAGAACAACAAACTGAATTACAGCTACGTGAGATGTGGGCTCGCTTCAAAGATCGCGGCTATCCAGACAAGGTACTGGACAAGGCCCTTGCGATAGCAAGGAATAGGTCTAGTGGTGTAAGTGAGACTAAGAAAACTACTTCGAGGCTGGTTTTCACTACTACTTACAATCCAAGCACCAGTATAGTCAACAAGGGGGTGAGGGACCATTGGAAAATTATAGAGGCAAACTCTGATTTACGTAGACTGACTTCTAGTCCCCCAATGATGTGTTATAAAAGAGGCACGAATCTTAGGGATTTGCTTGTTAAGAGTGACCCAATTGACTGCTATACAAAGAACCCTGGTGGTTGGTTACGTGATCTAAAGCTTGGCTGCTTCCGCTGTCCATGCTGTACGTCATGCAGATATATGTCTCCTGGCACATCTTTCCTTCATCCCCAAACAGGCAAGCGCCTGTCTATTAGACATCACATTACCTGCACTACCACGCATGTGGTTTACTTAATCACCTGTCCCTGCGGTCTTGCTTATGTGGGGAAGACAGACCAGACCCTAAGATTACGAATGGATGGGCATCGGTCCGCCATCAGTACAGCATTTAGGGACGGGACCACCAACAAACCTGTTGCAAAGCATTTTTTGGAATTGAATCACAGATTACCCACTTTTAAGTATATAGCTATTGACCATATTCCGCCCCTGAAACGTGGGGGTGACAGGTCTAAAATATTACTTCGGCGGGAAGCGTTCTGGATACGCAAATTAAACACTATAGCCCCTTTAGGCTTAAATGAATACTGCTCCTACTTATGCTTCCTTGAGCAACGCTAACGGTTTGGATACAAAGTTGCAAAAATCTATATCCTCAATGTATTTATTCTCTGCTTATATTGAAGTGTTCATGCAATCTGTACATACTTGCCACAATGTGCTTAATTCTTCTCTGCTCTTTTTTGGTGCAGGTGTTTCCTTTTTTCACATAATCATGTGGGCGTGCACAAAGGGGTGAGTCATGTTTTTAGGTATTTAAACACTGATGTTTTACTGTGAACAGGGTCTTGATAAAGGTCTTAGAAAAAGACAGAAACGTTGGCCGGTTCCTGTTTTAAATCTATTTAATAAATATGGAGTTTTAAACTGAAAAATCCTGGTGTGCACCTTTTGTCAGTGGAAATTTTATATATATATATATATATATATTTATATATATATTATATATATATTTATTTATATATATATTTATATATATATATATATTTATTTATATATATATATTTATATAACACATATGTGCACTTGCCTACCTATGTATATGTGGCAGTTCAAAGCTGGATTAAATTTTAGTATGATATAGACAGTGATATCCAGAGGCAATTTGAGTTCAGTTTGTATTTTTTAAAATTGAGCTTTTTGTTTAGCAGTTCTCCAGCTAGTGCCCCAATGTACCCTACCAACTAGACAGTGGTTTGATTAAAAGTCTGGGATATGGATAGTAGTCCTGGAACGACAGTATATTTAAAAAAAAAAAACATTGTAGCCTCAAAGAACAAGTTTTTTTTTGGCTGCAACCCCCAATGTAAAAGCTAGAGAGGCAGACCAAAGCAAATTTTAAAACAAATGAAGACCAATTGAAAAGTTGCAAAGAATAGAAATGTCTATAACATACTAAAAGTTGATTTTCTGATTTTCCTTGAGGCAAGTGTATGATGATGAATGCAGTGAACAAAATATAAACATTTAGAAAGTGATGTTCCCTGAAACTAGTCACATAATGCTGAATAGAGCTGCCCACTCTCAACTCCAATATGTTGCTTTAAAAAAAATACATTTCCTGGCTACTTCCTCTGGAACAGAAGGTTGGATACTTCAGGCCCTCATCATGATGATCTGGAATCTATGGTCTGTACATATTCCTTGGGCAACTGATGTCGACATTCCAATTCTATTGAAACTACGGAAACAGGAACATTCGATGCAGCGAGTCAGTTATGTCACCATGTTCATTAGCATCGAGAGCCCTATAAATCTACATAGCTGAAAATAAATCTCTCTCTTAAACCCTTGTTATACCATCGTGTCATTTTGTCTTCTGGTTGCATTAGTTGCCTTATCACTTTGATATCTTGCTGCTAGATAAATAAGGCCCGTAAGGATATTTCCGGTGAGTGGCCTCAAAGCGGATGATTATTTTTGAATTCTGGGCTTGGTGGCACGTTTTAATTGCAGCTGTACTGCCAAACAGCCTCCAGTAGGCTGCCAGTCCACAGAGTCTACCAAATAAACAACCAGAGTCCTTTTTTTGGCATCCCCAGGAACTATTTTCATGCTTGTGTTGCGCAACAACTTTTATTATACCCGTGAGCCACATTCAAATGTAAAAAGAGTTGTTCCCCAAATTTATACGGGGACTTTCCAATTAACAGATCTTTATGTAATTTGGATCTTCATACCTTAAGGCTACTAGGAAATCGTGTAAAATTACATAAACCCAATAGGCTGGTTTGCTTCCAATAAGGATTAATGATATCTTAGTTTGGATCAAGTACAAGGTACAGTTTTATTATTACAGAGAAAAAGGAAATCATTTTTAAAAATTTGGATTATGTGTTTAAAATGGAGGCTATGGAAGAGATTCTTTCTATAATTCGGAACTTTCTGGATAACGAGTTTCCGGATGATGGATCCCACACCTGTATATATTAACAACTTAAAAAACAACATACGAGTCAACCTAAAAACTCAAGATATGGCAAGCCAATATAGTACCTATAGGTGCTGCCCCTTAAAGGGGAAGGAAACCTAGTCGGCGCAAACCCCCCACCCGCCCTCCCGTTTGTTGCCCACCCTCCCTCCTCCCCCCTGGCCTACCCGTCCCGCTGGGCAAATGCCCCTAACTTGTTACTTACCCTTCTGCGCAAGTCCAGGGAGTTCACAGACGACATCTTCTTCCACGCGATCTTCTTCCTGCTGTGAACGGCGCATGCGCAGTAGGATCATTTCGCCGGTACGATCTACTGCGCATGACTTTTGGCGCATGCGCAGTAGATCCGTACCGGCGAAATGATCCTACTGCGCATGCGCCAAAACACCGTTCAAAGCTGGAAGAAGATCGTGTGGAAGAAGATGTTGTCTGTGAACTCCCTGGACTGGACCTGCGCAGAAGGGTAAGTAACAAGTTAGGGGCATTTGCCCAGCGGGACTGGTAGGCCAGGGGGGAGGAGGGAGGGTGGGCAACAAACGGGTGGGGGGTTTGCGCCGACTAGGTTTCCTTCCCCTTTAAGGAAAGGTTCCAGCACTATACAGGATATCACTGGCTTTGATACTACAAAACAGCAGTTCTCTTATCCTACATGGCTGATACATTAGTAGTGAAACACTGCATTAAACAGGAGGTAAAACATTTTCATAATGTGCCATAATGTTTAGAAAATAAAATCGACAAGTCAAGCAACCTTGTTCTGAAAGAGATGTAAAACATGTAAGAGTCTAACTAATACACTGAGGCCTATTACATAGGAGGAACTTCATGCTTCAACAATCGACATGTTGGCCTATAAAATAACACTGGTGTCATAAAAGCTTTTTCTTTATACTGTTTTTTTCTGTTAGGAAATGATAAATCAAAAAATAAAATTAAAACAGAACAATTCTTTCGACTGAGTGTTTGAGACAGAAGCATACAAATATATATATGAATAACACTAAAGAGATGACATCTGTTTACAACAGTATTTGAACATTTGGGAAATGCAAGAAATGTTAATGAGCAATAAAACATGTACCACATATTTTGGTGGACTAAAATGCTTCCTGTAACTCTAGACACCCAATTGTACTTTTGATATCCAGAATATAATAGAATTAAAAAAAAAAACAAGCACAAACACGAAATTATGTAAAAAAAAACACCCCCCCCCCACAAAATCCAACTGTTCCATTCTTGCCGCTTCTTTGTTAGTCTTTCTTCTGAAGATTTTTTGCCATCTTGTTCATGAGTTTCTGGGAGATAAAAACATCAACAAATAAGTTATATTGAATAACCCTTCTTTATAAAAGATTGTAAGCTTCCTGACTCTATATGTATGATAATGGACAACAAACACACTTCCCTTAAAATGTGCTAATAAAAATTAACCGGAGAGGCTGAAAATGTTAAGCCTTCCAATGCAGAATAGTAGCTGCTTAAAGGAGAAGAAAAGCTCCAATCCGCACTTGCGGACAAGCCTCTTCCTCTCCTCTTCAGCATCCAACCCATGCACAATACAGCGAAAAAGTCCTCCCTGTACATGCACATCCACACGAAGGAAGGAAGGAAGAGAGAAAGGAAGGATGGAAGGAAGAGAGAAAGGAAGGATGGAGAAAGGGAAGAAAGAAAGAAAGAAAGAAAGAAAGAAAGAAAGAGAAAGGGAAGAAGGATGGAAGAAGGAGAGGATGGAAGAAAGAGGAAGGAAGGAAGATAGAGAGGAAGGGAGGAAGGAAGAGAGAGAGAAAGAAAGAGAGAGAAAGAGAGAAAGAAAGAGAGAGAAAGAGAGAGAGAGAAAGAGAGAGAAAGATAGAGAGAGAGAAAGAGAGAAAGAGAGAAAGAAAGAAAGAAAGGGAGGGAGGAAGGAAGGAAGGGAGAAAGAAAGGAAGGGAGAAAGAAAGGAAGGGAGAAAGAAAGGAAGGGAGAAAGAAAGAAAGGGAGGAAGAAAGAAAGAGTGGATGGAAGATAGAGGATGGAAGGAAGGGAGGAAGGAAGGAAAGGAGGAAGGAAGCGAGAAAGGAAGGAAGGAAGCGAGAAAGAAAGAAAGAAAGAAAGAAAGAAAGAAAGAGAGGAAGGGAGGAAGAAAGAGAGGAAGGGAGGAAGAAAGAGAGGAAGCAAGGAAGAGGGGTAGGAAAGAAGAGGAAGGAAGAAAAGGAGGAAGGAAGAAAGGAAGAAAAAGAATCTTTCGCTCTGAAGTGCCCCAGGCCAGTTCAGTGTCGAGAGGCCATGGAGGTGTGTCCATTTTAATTAACCTGACAGATTGACTTTGCCATTGTTAGATGGAGTTAGCTGTCCTTTAGCTGTGCTTACTTAGCAGCAATCCTTTATGCTATGTACTCCCTAATATAGGAACCAGACATCAGTTTAGTCTGCAAAAGTAAAAATATCTAAGATAAAGCATAAGACATCGCTTTAGTAAAAGCCCATTGTGTTTATTACAGAAAATTCATAACTACATGTTTAGCAAAGCTTTCCTCAGGTACATGTAAAAGTGAACACAGTAAGAGCATTTCACCCCCATACCAACAACTGCACCAGTTTCATAGTGTGGTCAGGTGTATGGAGAAACAATTGAACAAAACATACCTTGGTCTTAACTGGCTGGCTTTGCAGAGAGGCCAGAAAGACTATCTGCTCAGAAAAAGAAGCTATTCGCCTTTTAATTGGTTTTCATTTTTTATTTGTTGTGGGCTTTGAGTTATTTAGCTTTTTATTCAGCAGCTCTACAGTTTGCAGTTTCAGCTCGCGTGACTTTTTGTCACAAAACAAGGAAGTAAAAACCGTTTCCCCCTTCCCACCCCTAATTTGCATATGCAAGAAAAAAACCGAGTTGCGCATATGCAAATTAGGATCCGAAATTTTATTCGGCCGGATCTTTCGCAATTGTTTCGGGGGTTTGGCCGTATTCAAAATAGTGGATTTGGTGCATCCCTACTTATGAGGGTTACATCTCTTTATCAAGTGCAATTATGAGACGACTTTTACGAGTTTCTAAGCAATTCTAATTGTTGCAACATTTGGTGGGTTAAAAGTAGTTCTCTTCTTAAAGGGATACTGTCATGGGAAAACAAGTTTTTTTCAAAACACATCAGTTAATAGTGCTGCTCCAGCAGAATTCTGCACTGAAATCCATTTCTCAAAAGAGCAAACAGATTTTTTTATATTCAATTTTGAAATCTGACATGGGGCTAGACATATTGTCAGTTTCCCAGTTGCCCCAGCTGCTTTTAGAAGTTTTGTAGATAAAGTAAAACAGCAATACTTTTATGATTTCAAAAAAGCTACACTAAAAAGCCTGCTCCTAGGCTATTTGGAAAGACACTTGAAGCACCAGAAATGCCAAAATGAAGGGAAGCAAAGCCTCCGTCTATGACAGAAAGAGGTGCTTCATATAGTACTGCAATAAACAGTGATGTGATATAAGAAGACACTGCAATGGTATGTTAATCAGATATTCCTAAATACCAAGCTTATGACATACCTTAAGTTTCTGGTAGTGAGGCAAACTGCTGCAATGTGTAACTTTAGCAACCTCTTCATTGGTGTAGAATAAGGAACACAGCTTGCAATAAAAGCCAGTCTTTGGAACTACATATTCAATACCTACAGAAAAATAAAACAAAAGGGGTATTTCAGTGATAGTCATACAATTCATTTTAGATGGGATCATTTCGGATTACATGGTCCAAGCAGATTTTGTTCCCTTTGGATTTGTCTAGTAGTAATAAAGGGTTTGAAAGAGAGATTTTTGTACTTACCGTTAAATCTTTTTCTCTTGTCCTATATTGGGGGACACAGGCACCGTGGGATGAAGATCCTGCAGCTGGAGATGGACACTATGTTGCAAAATGAGACTCCTCCTCCTGCTCTGGGCTTCATCCCCTGCCTCCTCCTACAATCCTCAGTTTCAACCGAAGAAGGAGCAAAACAGCCCAAAACAGAAGAGAAATCTAAAATAACACCCTCGGACCCGAATACCGGAACAGTAAAATTGTAACAACGTAATAGAAAAAAACTGCACGTAAACCGTGACAAAACAGTGTCAGAACAGGGAGGGAAGGCCTGTGTCCCCCAATATAGGACAAGAGAAAAAGATTTAACGGTAAGTACAAAAATCTCTCTTTCTCTTGCCTAATTGGGGGACACAGGCACCGTGGGGACGTCCCAAAGCTCCCATAAGGGTGGGACACTGTAAGGTAGGTGCTTAGCTAACCACGGCACTGAGCACTTTCCTCCCAAAGGCAGCATCGGCTGAAGCATGCGTGTGGAGCCTGTAGAAGCGAGTGAAAGTATGGAGGGAAGCCCATGTGGCCGCTTTACAGATCTGATCCGCTGAAGCTTGGTGACGGAAAGCCCACGAAGTGCTGAGAGAGCGAGTAGAGTGGGCCTTGACCTTGATTGGAGGATCCTTTCCCTTGACAGTATAGGCTCTGGAAATGACGGACCTGATCCATTTGGCTAAGGTCGTTGTGGCGGCCTTGGTGCCCTGTTTGGGGCCATCAGGGAGAATGAACAGTGCGTCCGTCCGCCGAACTTTCTCCGTGGCCTTCAGATAGAATGAAACTGCCCGAACAACGTCCAGAGTGTGGAGTTTGCGCTCAATCGGACCTTTAGGATTCGGACACAAGGAAGGTACCACAATGTCCTGGTTCAAGTGGAAGTCAGATACCACCTTAGGTAAAAAGTCTGGAGTAGGCCTAAGAACCACCTTGTCCATGTGGATGACCGTGAAGGGCGATTTGCAGGACAGAGCCGCAATCTCAAACTCTCCTAGCGGACGTGATTGCCAAAAGGAACAACACCTTCTCGGTGAGCGTGGACAGAGGGAGCTGGTCGAGAGGTTTGAAGGGTTCCTCCTGCAAGGCTGAGAGTACCAAATTGAGGTCCCACGGGGGCACAGGGCAACGATACGGTGGGATGATACGAGTCGCGCCTTGTAGAAAAGTCTTGATCTTCGGGTTAAAAGCCAACTTGCGCTGTAGGAGAATAGACAAGGCCGAAACCTGCACCTTGAGCGAGCTGAGTGCCAAGCCTTTCGAAAGTCCATCCTGCAAGAAGGAGAGGACCTCCTTGACTCTAGCCGTCTGAGGGTTAAGGGCTTTGTGCTCGCACCATGAAATGAAAGTTCTCCAGACCCGGTGATAGACCTTCGCTGAAACAGGTTTCCGAGCTCGCAGCATGGTGGGAATTGCATCTGTAGGTGCTCCCGAATCTCGGAGAATTAAGGCCTCAAGAGCCACGCCGTTAAAGCCCAGAGATGAGAATTCGGGTGGACAACCGGGCCCTGAGTGAGGAGGTCTGTCCGTTGAGGAAGATGGAAGGGTTCGTCTGCAGCCATGGCGACGAGATCTGCGAACCAGGCCCTGCGGGGCCAGAAGGGCGCCACTAGGATGGTCTGAGTCCCGTCCCTTTTTATCTTTTTGATCACCTTTGGAAGAAGGGCCAGAGGAGGGAAGATGTAAGCTTTGGAGAAGTGCCATGGAATCACTAGGGCGTCCACCGCGTGGGCTAGAGGGTCGAGGCTCCTGGAGACGAAGGACGGAACCTGCCTGTTGTTCCTGGATGCCATGAGGTCGATGTCCGGCAGGCCCCACCTTGCCACTATGAGTTGGAACACGTCGTGGTGGAGGCTCCACTCCCCGTGATCGATAGTTTCCCTGCTCAGGTAGTCTGCCAACCAATTGTCCACCCCGGGTATGTGGACCGCCGAGATGGCAGGAACGTAGTTCTCTGCCCATGTTAGTATCTCTTGAGCTTCCCCGAGAGCCGCGAGACTTCTGGTACCGCCTTGATGATTTATGTAGGCCACCGCCGTCACGTTGTCGGACTGGATTCTCACGGGGTGACCCTGGAGTACCGACGTTGTGTGTTCCAGGGAGTAGCGTATCGCTCTGAGCTCCAGAAGGTTGATGGGTAGCCTCTGTTCCTCTGGAGTCCAAAGACCCTGGACCGTGGTTTGGTCTATGACACCTCCCCACCCGCGGAGACTGGCGTCTGTGGTGAGAATCTTCCAGTGATGTGGGGGGAAGGGTTTTCCCCCCGTCGTCCGATGTGGAAGAAGCCACCAGTGTAGAGAGAGAATTACTCGGCTTGGAATGGAGATCTTGCGATCGAGGTTGAGTCGATCCCTGCGCTGGTGCAGAAGGATGGTGTGTTGAAGGAGTCTGGTGTGGGATTGTGCATACGGGATGGCTGGGAATGATGCCACCATCGTGCCCAAAGTCTGCATGGCGGACCGAAGGGGAACCTTGTTGGAACCCATGAGAGATCGGATCCGAGTCCGGAGGGTCTGGATCTTGTCTTGCGGTAGGAATGCTCTCCCCTGTCTGGAGTCCAGAATCAGGCCAAGGTACTGTATAGATTGGGTCGGGTGAAGGTTCGACTTGGTGAAGTTGATTGTCCAGCCCAGAGATGTCAGAGCCTGGAGAACTTGAGCCGTGTGCTGATGAGCCAAAGATGCGGACTGTCCCTTGACGAGTAGATCGTCTAAATAGGGGATAACGGTGATGCCCTTGAGTCTGAGTTCTTCCAATGCTGCCGCCATGACCTTCGTGAAGGTGCGTGGAGCAGACGATAGGCCGAATGGTAGAGCCACGAACTGCCAATGATTGCCGTTCACAAAGAATCGGAGGAAGCTGTGGTGGGCTGGGTGAATAGGTATATGAAGATATGCGTCCTTGATGTCTATGACGGTCATGAACTCGTTTTCTTCCATGGATGCAAGAACTGATGGGATTGACTCCATTTTGAAGTGGCACCGTTTGACGAACGGGTTGAGATCCTTCAGGTCTAGGACAGGTCTGAGTGAGCCGTCTTTTTTGGGAACCATGAAGAGGTTGGAATAGTAGCCTCTTCCTTTGGAGTGAGGTGGGACAGGTTGAATGGTGCCCTCCGCGGCCAGGCCTTGTATGACGGACAGGAATTTGGTCCTGTCGGAAGGATTGGCCGGCAGTCTTGATACGAAAAATCTGTGGGGGGGGGCGTGTGAGAAAAGTCTATCAAAAGTCCTTGTGAAACCACTCGAAGAACCCACTGATCCCGAATCTTGTGGTGCCAAACCTCCTGAAAGGATTTGAGTCGACCTCCTAAGGGTATCCCTTCGGAAGGGGGCACACCTTCATGCGGTGTGAGGTTTATCTTGTGAAGGCTTGGAGGCAGACTTGGAGGAAGACCAGGGCTGTCTTTGTTTGCTCTGAAAGCATGAGCGAAAGTTGGAGGTGGACTTATCAGCTTGCGTTTTCGACCTTTGACCTTGTCTGAAGGGTCGAAAAAAGGGTCTCCTCTTGAAGGGGGGTCTCTTGGGTCTGGTTTGTGGGAGGAGAGTACTCTTTCCCCCAGTCGCCTGCGAAATTATCTTATCCAATTCGGCCCCGAAGAGGAGCTTACCTTGAAAAGGAATGCTGACCAGGGAGCGTTTGGATGCTAGATCAGCGGACCATGATTTCAGCCACAAATATCTGCGAGCAGCTACGGAGTGGGCTGAAGATTGAGCCACCATCCGAGCTGCGTCGAGTGCTGCGTCTCCGATGTAGGTAGTAGCGTCTGCAATTTGGGAAAGGATGTTGTCGGTAGTTGGATCTTCGGATCCTATAAGTTGTGCCGCCTGCTCCACCCAGACCTCCATGGCCTTAGCCACCCAGGCGATAGCAAAGATGGGCCGGAAGGCCGAGCCAGAAGCGGTGAAAGAGGATTTACAGAAACCCTCTAGGCGTTTGTCTATAGGATCCTTGAAAGCCGCCGCGTCGGCGACAGGAATGGTGGTATTCCTGGATAATCTGGAGATCGGAGGATCAACCGCCGGAGGTGAAGACCAGAGATCAATGCATTCCTGAGGAAAAGGGTAAGTCTGGGTGAATCTTTTGGAAATCTGCACTCTGTGATCAGGGTTTTTCCATTGAGACTTGATAATGTCATCGAGCTGATCGTATGCAGGGAACAGGCATGAGCTCTTCTTGTGTCGCTTAAAGATGTTCTTTGCCGGTTCGAGCGAAGGAGAAGCTTCCTCTATGTTTAGCGTGTTGAGAACTGCTTGGATAAGGCCTTCCACTTCCCCTTGAGTTCTGGGAGTGTCAATGTCGGGATCAGGGTGGTCCTGCTCGGAGTCATCGGCTGATAAGACTTGACCTTCCTCGTCAGATGGAGAAAGAATTTCCCCAGGGGAGTCCGGAGGAGAAGGGACGTGGCGTTTTGACTTCCCAAGTCGGTGTTGAGAATGGGAAGGTTGGGATAGGTGTTCAAGAACCTTGTCTAAGGTCTCGGGTATGCGGGCCAAATGTTGGATGCCTGCAAGTGAGAGGGAGAGGGCCCTAAGTATATCTGGGTCCGAAGTACTGGCCTGAGGTAGAGGAGGTAAATCGGATATTCTGCAGGCCCCACACAATGAGTCAGCCGAGGCTGAAGAAAATTTTGTTTTACAATTTGAGCAGGCTAAAAAAGAGACCTGCGGGTGAGTTTGAGCTGAGGACTTGGTGGTCCTGGGCTCTTCTGCCTTGTTAGCCATATTGCTCCTTCATGGGGAACAGTGAGGAATATAGGAAAAAATCCCAATAGAACCACTTAAAGACCCTTTTTTTTTTTTTTTTATATGAGGCAGGGGAATCGGCCTCCGTTAGCTGAAGCAGAGGTGTCAAGGGTGGTCTGTGGAGAAAACATCAGAGTATGAATGGGGGCCCAGGGGGGTCCATTACCCTGTAATATAATAGCCATAGCATTCAGCACATTATGAGAATTGACATACACAGCCACATAGCCTGATCAGAGGCATAGGAGGGGTATATAAATAACCATTTTATATATATATATAAATATATATGGAAAATGAATATATCTGTAAATATATGCAGAAGTATGCAGAAATAGATCCCAGAGTGGCATATGGAAGATATCCGAAGTGCAGAAGAGAATGGCGCAATAGTAATGGAGCTAGATGCAGAGGTGTGCGCCATGGGAGAGACAGTGATAATGTGGCCAAGGATCGCCGTGATCTAGATAAGCAGCTAGCGATATACCTGTTAGAGAGATCCGGAGCGAACAGCAGAAGGGTGTGTGGTGCGGAGCGCGCCTGGCGGGAAGAGAGCCGGCCGGAAGAGGAAGTGGGTGGTGAAGGAGTGATGGAACGCAAATGCGTTCCACGATCGAAAAGGCGCGCATCCACAGGCAAGATGGAGAACAGAGGAGAAGGGCGGGAGGAGAAGGGCGGGAGTAGGGATGGTGGAACGCATGCGTTCCACCAGAGAAATGGCGTTGGAAGGCAGTAAATGAGCGGTGCGTAAATGAAAAAGGTCACAGACCACAGTGAGTGTGATCAGTTCCACTTCCCCTTGGAGTAAAATACAATAAAGTACTCACCATTGAAGGCTGCCAGCTGAGATGTGCCCTGTGGATGACTTCCCCTAGGAATAAGAGACACACATATAAATATATATATACACAGGTGTGAGATATATATGTATATGTGAGCTATTATATAGTTATACACCCGGGTGGATGTAAACCGCTGATGCAGACCTCCGTAGAGCGGGAAAGCAGCGTAGGGGGTTGAGGAGCCAGCCTGCAGACCTCCGGAGAGCGGGAAGGCTAAAGGGCAGGTAGTATGCAGCTGGAGAGGCGCTTGAGTAAATCAGTGGCCTCTGGGTGTGGCGTGACCTTAGGCCTGAGGCCCTGATCAGTGCTCCAGCCACAAGACGTGAAAAAGTGTGTTGTCTCCTTCTGAGGACACTAAAAGAAACTGAGGATTGTAGGAGGAGGCAGGGGATGAAGCCCAGAGCAGGAGGAGGAGTCTCATTTTGCAACATAGTGTCCATCTCCAGCTGCAGGATCTTCATCCCACGGTGCCTGTGTCCCCCAATTAGGCAAGAGAAAGTTGTGAATGTAATTGCTATTGAAAGCAGTATTTGTCTAGCTGTTTACATTTTCTGCACTCCCAGTTATGACTCCTGAAACAAAGTGGCAAGCCAGCTGATTAAAAGACCTGGGAGAGACCAGACTTCTGTTACACTGTTTTAAGGGTCAGACTTTATGAACAGGAAGGGATAAACAAACAAACAGTGCTTACAACCCAAACACATTTTCAGTTAGTAAAATATACAGCGGTGCTATAATGTGAGTTTGAATGAATACAAGTTTAAAGGAGAAGGAAAGTTACCAAGGCAGTTTATTGCCAATAGATTAGCCACAATAGTGCAAACTATGACTATTTATTCTGCAGAATGCTTTGCTGTACCCGAGTAAATGGCTTTAGACACTGTCTGTTTGTTTAGGATAGCAGCTGCCATTAGCTTGGTGTGACATCACTTCCTCCCTGAGTCTCTCCCTGTTTACTCAGGAGAAAGCAGGTTGATGACATCATGACTGAGGAGAAAAGGCACACCTATGCAAACCTCTGGTGGACTCTGGACTTGGCTGACTGATAAAGCAGGATCATGTTCCCTATGTTGCATATACCCCCCTCTCCTCCAAACAAGGCTTTCAAATTGAGCTTTTCCATAACATTTTAATCCCCACACTAAAGCGGGATACAGCAGGAAATGGAAGGGAAAAGGAGTTCACGGTCACGCACTGATGCTTAACTGATAACTTATATTGGGCATTCAGTTGTAGTTTCACATAACACAAATAACATAACTAAACAGACAGGTAGGGCTTCAATATACTTTTGACAGCTATAGAAAGAAATAAAAAAAAAAATTGCTTCCTTCAAACAGAATCAAACCTGCCAGCTCCATATGGTTGTCTCATTACCGAGGGTAAATTCGGATATACGCTGGAAGATTCACCATGAATGGTAGTGAAGCGAAGGCACAGGAGCAAGTGAAGGAGCTTACATTCTACAGCTGGTCCTAAGTACATCCATCTGTAGCTTGTCTATGGATACTTTAGTAAAAGACTGGCTTTTCTGTGCCCTCATTGATAACTCTATAATTCCTGTGATTTATTCATGCTATAGCAGTCTATCTAATGTTGAATTTATGCTAGTAACCAGGCAGTGGTTCTAATGATAGACTTGAACATGAATTTGCCTGAATAAACAGAGAAGTAATGAAATGTAACAATAATATTCTCACTCTCACTTCATGGAGCAATTGGTTTTTGGCCGGGGGGGGGTAACTGACCCCCATTTGAAAGCTAAAGATAAATGATTTAACTAAAATAATCAATGAAGACGTTTCACTACTCATCTGAGCAGCTTCTTCAGTTCAAGCTGCTCGGATGAGTAGTGAAACGTCTTCAGTGATTACTCAGCAAGTCCAGTTGTTTTTAGATTTACCTATACGAGATATACCATGACCTGGATGAATGAAAATCTTCATAGATTTAACTAAAAGGTGAACTAAAAAAGCAGATACTACATCTAGACAGCCCAGATGTGACTAACAATAAAAATGATTAAATACACAAAAATTTTGTAAAAGCTGGCTAAATGAGATAGCATATGATGCAATTATTAAATAACACAATTCCTTACCAACTGGATTATCTGGTAGATAAGGGCCAACGGTATAATCCTTCAGTAAATCTTTTACATTACTCTGTTCAACAGAATTTTCACTTTGATGACTTTCCAGGTTGCCCGGCATTTCCGCTGAATCTTGAACAATTTCTTCCTCCTTCACAACAGTGGCTTCATTATCGTGCTCAGACTCGGGCTCAGGCTCATCAACACTTGTGCTCGCCATAATGTCGGTTAAGCTTTCATTAATCTTGGGTGTTGAATCAAGAACAGTTTCTGCAAAACTAGATTTTATCTTTTGGCCTTCCAAGTCTTCCTCGTCTCCAACTTCATCAAGAGTGACAAAGTCTTCTATATTGCCAGGGAAGTCATACAAACGCTGCATAATATGAAAAAAATGACATGTCAAGCATTTAACTATGTCACTGCCAGTCAACCTGACAACATTACACATTAAATGAAAATATTTTTTTACAGTGTGTGTGTTCTTATTATTAAGTTGACAAAACCCATCAGAATATGTACTTTGTTTTGCCTGCAGTTCAGAGGTATTTTATGGTGCTTTGTTGCCTCTGGGAGAGAGATCTCTCAAGGATGACAAAATAAAACCATCAATTAAAGGGGTTGTCCACCTTTGAGATAACTTTTAGTATGATGTAGAGAAAGTGATATTCTGAGCCAATTTGCAATTAGTTTTCATTTATTATTGAAGGTTTTTGAGTTATTTAGCTTTTTATTCAGTAGCTCTTCAATTTGCAGTTTAAGCAACCTGGTAACTAGGGTCCAAATTACCCTAGCAACCATACACTGATTTGAATAAGAGACTGGAATATGAATAGGTGAGGGCCTGAATAGAAGGATCAGTAATAAAAAGTAACAATAACAACACTTTAGTAGCCTTGCAGAGCATTTGTTTTTTAGAAGGGAGTCCGGGACACCCAAAAGTTGCTTTGAATTGGCCGTTCTATAACATAATAAAAGTTACCTTAAAGGTGAACCACCCCTTTAAATATTCTGCATTGTTTCCGAAAAAAATCTAATTTATCTTCACTATTCCTCTCTCAGCAACTGTTTCTTTTCATTCTGTCTTCATTCAGCAGTTGGGTGTCAGATGAATGATCCAATATATCTTATAGGGGGGCTTCTTTCCTATCAGATGAATTAGAGCTCAATCAAATAACGGATTCCAGTACAAACAAAATCTAATAAAATAACTGCCTTTTGCACAAATTCTGCATGTAGAGAGACATGATGTCTGGTGATTTTAATAGAGTGAGCTCTAATACACCTTCTAGGCAAAAGGAGCCCCCCTATAAGATATATTGGATCATTCATCTGACACCCAACTCCTGAATGAAGACAGAATGAAAAGAAACAGATGCTGAGAGAGGAATAGTGAAGATAAACTTGATTATTTCAGAAACTGTACAGAATGTCTGATTATATTTAGAAAGTTTCTTATTTCAGTATGATGAACTTATATTCCATTTTCGTGATAGTTCCCCGTTAACGGTTTTGGCAAACAGGGCGTTTTGGAACTCTGCGCCATGATGAGATGAGAAATTTCACACAAACACTTGTTTATTGGCGTCTATGTGAATCACAGGCGGTAACACACATGAATCAGTGGAAAATGCAAATGGAAATTTATGGTGGTTACAGGATTCATATGTTTTAGAGGGGGAGATCCCCACTGACATCAATGCAAAGCTATTTTCGTGAGAATGTCAACCTCGAGTAATGCAGATTTCCCATGGGCGACAATCTCCCTATGTGCCATCACCCTACTGCAAATAGAAGGTAGTTTAGACAGTTTTGCCGGTTTCCCCACTTACTACAATACAGGAGGTGTTTCGCTATTGGCTCAAAGCAGAGCAGTGGTAGCAGTATAGAAACATGGAGATGCTATCAGTTCAGGCAGCTGAAGGCTTCATGCAAAGCTGTTATCTTGTTACCTGCCCAATTTTCTGTTGATAGGTTGCGGGGGTGGTGTTAGGGGTTGAGGTCATTAACTTGCAGCACAGAAGTAAAGAGAATTAGATGGAAGTTTATCAGAGAACAAACCACAAAGCTGACAGGATTTGGCAAATGAAGAAAATGGCCTCACGCCAGATTTCAAAATTAAATTGAAAAAAAAAAAAAAAAAGTTAGCAATTTTGAAAAACAGATTTAAGTACAGGATTCTGCACTATTAAGGGTCAGGGCACACAGGGAGATTAGTCGTCCGGCGACAAATCTCCTCTTCTTTGGGTCGACTAATCTCCCCGAACTGCCTCCCCCGCCAGCTAAAATGTAAATCGCCAGCAGGATGGCACTTGAAGCCCGAAGTTTCCTTGTGAGGCAACTTTTAGTATGATGTAGAGAATAATATTCTGAGACAATTTACAATTACTTTTTGATTTTTATTCAGCAGCTCACCAGTTTGAAATTTCAGCAATCTGGCTGCTAGGGTCCAAATTACCCTAGCAACCATGCATTGATTTAAATAAGAGACTGGGATATGAATAGGAGAGGGCCTGAATAGAAAAGATGAGTATCTATACATATGTAGCCTTACATAGCATTTGTTTTTTAGATGGGGTCAGTGACCCACCATTTTAAGCTGGAAATAGTCAATTGGAAAAGGCAAATAATTAAAAATAAATAATGAAGACCAATTAAAAAGTTAGTTAGAATTTTCCATTCTATAACATACTAAAAGCTAACTTGAAAGTGAACCACCCCTTTAACTGTTATGTTTTGAAATGTTACCCATTAATATCTTCAAAAGCAGACTGCTATTCTAACATACATAATGCTACTTACCTTTTTTAGTTTTTCATGTGCTGCTTCAGTAGAACCGGGGACACTGGCAGGGTTTTTCATCAGTTTGTTTTCTACCTCCATCTCTGTGAAATTGGGGTCACTAATATATTGCTGCTCAACGTCATCTCCAACTGAGCTACTGGTCTCCAGGAGTGTGCCTGCTGCTTCCTCCCCATCCTCATCCACTAAATAATCACTTTCGTCCATAACAGTAACAAGTTCCTGCTGCTCTGTCTCTTCCTCAGTTTTTTTACAGAGTTCCTCAGAATCTTTCTCAGGGGAAGATTTGTCTTTGTCTTTGACAGAAGCAGAAGAGAGATTACTTTCTGCATTGCTGCTTCCAGCTTTCAGGCTGCCCTCTTTCTTCACCACTTTCTTATCTGAAGAGCCTTCTTTCTTCTGTTCAGGGGAATGTGCTCTTTTCCTGAGAAAATATAATAGTAAATAGACAAAATTAATTGTGCACAATATATTTAAATGTGAAGAAAACTAAATAGGAGACAGTGGCAACAGGGACAATATAAATCAAATAATACAAAGTTTACCTGCTTTTGTCTTTTTGAATCTGATCAACAGCTTTGTTTGGGATCTAAACAAAAAAATTAGAGGGTACAATTAAAAACTGTGTAAAAAAACAAAACGGCAGATTTACTGCCGATGCAACAAAGTCTCAACTTTTAGAAGAACAAAGATTTATTATACCGACTTTTTGATCACATTACTGCATTCCGTGAAGACTAAAGCCTCAGCCCCATTCGAAACTAAGACACCACATCTAACTAAATATTGAATAGTATTCAGAAATATTTAAATTCATTTATAATACACAAGACCCATGAAAATCCTGTAAATTTATGTCACGACTCACTGAAACTTGTGTATTATAATAAAGAACCCCCTGTTGCAAAATATGTGGATATTAGAAGTCACCTCGGAGTTCCATCAGCTGTTTAAAAACACTCAAAGTTATAGAACTCCTTGGTAACGTAGAATATCCTTATATTTTACAACAGGGGGTATTTTATCCACTATATTTTACTGTTACTGTACAATGTCAATAAAAGAAAGAGGATAACAATGATAATCACTATTTTGCTAGGAAATGAACATTAAACTTTCTTTTTTCTTTAAAATGTCAAATCCTTACCCGGAGAACAAGTCTTTTGTATTTTCCAGACAGTTCTACTTTCACATGCTTCCCTTGAAACCAGAGTGGATTTCTTTCACACTGCTCAATCATTGCCTGTACGTCCTCCTCCTTCTCCATTTCAATAAATGCCTATTGGGCATAAGGGACAATTGAGATGAAAAAACACATCTAATACATTTATTATTTATAATACACCACAGCCATGAATGTCCTTGTAAATGATATTCTTATAAACGAAGCTTAGTAATATCATCAGGGCTGAGAAGTCGGTACATAAATCCTTCAACTCCTCAGTTTATGGTATATCCAACTCTGTTTTTAAAAGAACAGTAACACCAAAAACTAAAAGTGTATCATAGTAACTAAAATACAATGTAGTGTTGCCCTGCATTGACAAATGCTGTGTGTTTGCTTCAGAAAGACTACTATAGTTTATATAAACAAGCTGCTGTGTAGCCATGGGGGCAGCCATTCAAGCTGGAAAAAAAGAGAAAAGGCACAGGTTACATAGTACATAAATAAAACAACATTGTATTGGACAGGGCTAATCTGTTATGTGCTATGTAACTTGTGCCTTTTCTCCTTTTTCCAGCTTGAATGGCTGCCCCCATGGCTACACAGCAGCTTATTTATAGTAGTCTTTCTGAAGCAAACACACAGCTTTTCCCAGTGCATGTTAACAGTATATTATATGTCAATTACTTTAAAATGCTTTCATTTTTAGGTGTTACTGGTCCTTTAATATCCCAATGTATTTTCCATGTTGATTGAAAGAAGTTAAGTACACAACATACAATGCATTTTATCACTGCCAAAGCTCAAAAATAAAACCGTGTCTTTTGGTTATTGTAAAACTGCATGAAACAAAAACAATTGGAAAATCTAAAACAACATATATTAATTGAACCTGGCATATAGCTGTTAAATACAACCCATAATAAATTACAGTATTGTTCTTAGAAACAGAATTGCTTCTGCCATATCCTCCTTTATAGAAGCTCTTAAATCTGATTTAATTATTTTCAGCGCTTTTATTTAAAGGAGAAGTAAACCCTAAAGTAAAAAAAACCCTACCCCCCCTACCCTACATAGACCCTCCTCCCCCAGCCTAGCTGCTACCTCGGGCAATGCCCCATAGTCTTTACTTACCCCTCGCTGCAGATTCTGTCCAGCGGAGTTCACGGCAGCCATCTTCTTCTCTTCGGTAATCTTTGAAATGAGAGCGTTGTATCGGCGCATGCTCAGTTGGAGCAATCTTCTGCTTCGCAACAACTGCGCATGTACTGAAAGTCACGGAAATTGCAGAAACGCTTGAAGAAGACCTGAACATTACCGAAGAGCCGGAAGATGGCTGCCGTGAACTCCGCTGGACAGAATCTGCACCGAGGGGTAAGTAATGACTTAGTGGCATTTGCTGGGGGGGGAGGAGGGTCTACGTAGGGTAGGGGAGTATGTTTTTTTTTTCACTTTAGGGTTGAATTCTCCTTTAAAGTTATGAGTAGGTACATTTTTAGTGACTGACAATCCAGTCTCACATGGTGCGATAAAGAGCAGCTCATTATACAGAAGGTGATACAAGTGATTTTTAATTATACAAGAAGATTAAAACCCATATACATAAAAAGGGCAGTATACCCCTCGTTCAACAGGAGTTCAATTATTGTGGCTTGTGCTGAACTAATCGACCTTGTTTTAATCTTGAAAACGTATTGTTTTTGTTATTTCTAGGTGTAAAGAGGACAAACATATGATAATAACGCTGGTCAGTGTTTGGTGATCAGTGTTCAAACATGGATTGGCTAGTTTAGTACTTTACTCTTGCATTCCTAAGAGAATCCTATTGTCTGCATATTTTAACATGGCAACAATCCCCTACATAGTTACATAATTAAATCGGGTTGAAAAAAGACCAAGTCCAGAAAGTTCCACCGCTCCAAATGAAAAGCCAGTAAAGTTGTTCCCTAGAAACACATTTACAGTTTTGATAAGAATTCAAATTCATGTTTAATAAATATAACCTTGTACAAAAAAAAAAAAACAGCAAACCACAAATCTATCCTAAAATTAATGATTTTCTTCAGCAAAGGTTTTTGCAAAATGTACTCAAAACGAGCAATTTGGAGCTTATTAGAATCTTCAGTCTTCAGAATTGTTTGATACCACATATGCATATCAGGGCAGTTCTGTTCATTGCATTAGTAGAACTCTGACTGCTATTACAGATATGGGACCTGTTATCCAGAATGCTGGAGACCTGGGGTTTTCCGGATAATGGAAAAAATTTGGAAATAATTGAGATCTTCATACCTTGAGTCTACTAAGAAATCATGTAAAAACATTAAATAAACCCAATAAGCTGGGTTTGCTTCCAATAAGAATTAACCCTTTAACTGCCAATCACGTAGGTAGTACATGCTCAGCAGTTAATAGCTTCATCGCTGCACTAGTGGCTGCCGTTTGCCGCAGTGCAGAGAGTCCTTTGAGCCCCCAACCCCCTACGCAACAAGCCAAGAGGGCTGCCATGAGGGTCCAACACGGTCATCACAGGGCACAACTTTTTAGCTCCTCCACGCACAACCTCTTCTTCCTGGTCTCTGCCCACACGCTTCCTGCACACTTCCTGGAAGGCTCTGCTCGTGGACCCTCCTGCTCTGTGATCTGGACCTCCAGCTCTGCTAAGGACCCCCCTTCACCTTGAAACGGTAAGTGTCCTTCTTTTTACACATACATGTATATTATTGTTCTTTTGTTGCTCACATGTATACACTCACATACACAAATTTATATACTTTTTAGAGCTGTACACACATGCACACACACTTATGTATTTTTTTTTTTTTTTTTTTAAGCTCATCAGTTTTCCTCTTGTTATTCTCCTCAACACTGTTTATTTCACATTGTGACTATTGGATCAAGCATTCTGACTGCTAACCACGCTGTCAGATCAGATATTTTATTATTTCATTGATTTGCCTTTGCCATTGATTTGTTTTATGCTTGCAGTTTTTTTCCTTACGTCGTTTCCACTTTGATAATTTGGGAAAAAATTTTTTTTTTAGCAATTTTGTATTCGATAGATTGTGCAGTTTTCAAAAATATATGGTTTTGGGGGTCTTTGTACTGTTAGGAGGGTCCTGTGGCACATAATACGCAGTCAGGGTCGTCTTCATTCAAAGATGTCGAATCGGCAGCTGAGAAAATTCATATGCACTATTTTTATTTGGGGTCCGCACATGCCAACTGCTTTGGTATATTGGGCATCAAACTGTTGAGTGGAGCATTGGCATCAATATTTATGGTGTTTTACAATTGTATGTAAGAAATTGGGTGAGATAAATTCGGCCAATTGCAATATTTTTAGGCGATTTTCAGAAATGTCAAAAAACGCTTTGCAGTTGAGTAGTTTTTGAATAGAAAGACAATTAACCATTTTGGATTGTCAGAATGTGTACTTTCCAAAGATATATGGTTTTCAGGGGTCACCCTAATTTTTTTGTACCTTTTATCCCACATAAAACTGGCAGTGTTTATAAATTAGTGAAAATGTAAGCCATCAGATAAGTATGCACAAGGTAGATTCTGGGGCCTTTAAATGCCATGCACTTCGATAAACCTATGTACATTGGGTATCAAACTGCTCAGTGGACACCAGGCTTTCATATTTGGGGTGATTTATCTTGATATATAATAGTATGTGGGAAATAAGAAGCTGCAGGATGGAATTTTGAGGTGATTTTTAGAAATATCCCCAAAATTTAGGAAAGGTTTGCCTCTTTGTGCTTTGGAGTAGAAAGACATGCATACCCAATTTGGATTCGGGGAATGTGTACTTTCCAAAAATGTATGGTTTTCATGGGTAAACACTTTTTTCTACCGTTGCCCACCCCAAAATGATGTAAATGTGTTGATTTTGCAGTATCTGGAATTACAGAACCGATAACTCGAATGGGGTGTCTATATTTTTGGGCCCCTATATGCCACATACTTAGGTAAACCAATACATATTGGGAATCAAACTGTTCAGTGCACTGGCATTCATATTTAGGCTGTTTTACATTGGTACCTAATGATGTGGGAGATATATGATGCAGTAGATTGGAAACTTTTAGGTAATTTTTCAAAAAATTCTCCAATTTCTATAAAATAAATTATAATTTTAGGATAGAATTGGAACTTGGTAGTTTGGAGTACATAAGATATTTTTGATTCTCCAGAATCTGTTCTTTCTAATAATGGGTAGTTTTCTATGGTAAACCTACGGTTAGTGGAATGTTTGGCCTTGAAATCAGAAGTATGCTGTTTTGTGGAGCGGTGCTTTGGAAAATTGGTAAGTGTACTGCTTAGAGATTTTGAGAACTTTCCAAATCTGCCGTGTTCTCATACATAAAATAAATTATGTTTCGGATATGTGATTGTACTATGTGAAATTATTTTTTTCATTTCATCATACAGAAGTGGAATTACAGTCTAGCATATTTTGAAAGCTCAGGTTGTCCCCAAAAAAAAAAAATAATTTCCTGAGTAAACTAAAAGACCCCCCCAAGGAAAGGCCCTTAAAGTGAAAGAGTACAAAAATGGTCTGGCAATAAAAGTACCAAATCAGCTGGCAGTGAAAGGGTTAATATTTCTTAGTTGGGATCAAATACAAGGTTATGCTTTATTATTAAGAGAAAAAGGAAATCATTTTAAAAAATATGGATTATTTGCATAAAATGGAGTCTATGGGAGATGGCCTTTCCCTAATTCGAAGCATTCTGGATAACGGGACCTGTATTAAAAATTGCGAACTGCAAGTAAACTGCAGCTTGTTTTCAATCATTTTTTTTAGAATTGTGAGGTATACACAATCTTCAAAATAAATGTCAGGCCTTAAAAATATAAATATGAAAGCGTTTCCAGGGGTCAAAGGGAAACCTTTTGGATTGTCAACTTAGCTTTAAGGGCATTGCAACACATTAAACGTGTCACTTCTCACAGCATTTTTGAATAAAGGGACCCAAATGTTAGAGCCATATATAAAACCATTTAGCTCCAACAGAGAGCACCTGTCTCCATTATCTCCCTCTTTCCTGCAGGAGCTTAATGTGCATGTATAATTAGTGCTGCAATGAATAAACTCAGCAGGGCAACAAAATATAATCAAGCATCCTGGACATAAACTGATCAATTACGAAGCAGTGTATGGATTTCCTGTGAGGGCTTTGTGTGTGTGTTTTCAAAAAGTGCTAACAAATCTAAAGATTTATATAGCTGTAGGCTTTATATACCATTGAAAATTGGTGAATCCTTGAGCTTAAGTGGATACTGTTATGGGAAATCTGACATGGGCTAGACATATTGTCAGTTTCCCAGCTGCAGCCAGTCCTGTGACTTGTGCTCTGATAAACTTCAGTCACTCTTTACTGCTGTACTGCAAGTTGGAGTGATATCACTTTACCCAGCAGCCTAACAGCAGAACAATGGGAAGGTAACCAGATAGCAGCTCCCCAACACAAGATAACAGCTGCCTGTTAGATCTAAGAACATTACTCAATAGTAAAAATCCAGGTCACACCGAGACACAATCAGTTACATTAAGCAGGAGAAACAACGGCCTGTCAGAAAGCAGTTCCATCCTAATGTGCTGGCTCTTTCTGAAAGCACATGATGAGGCAAAATTACCAGAGATGGCTGCCTATACACCAATATTACAAATAAAAAAATACACTTGCTGGTTCAGGAATGCCATTTTTATATGGTAGAGTGAATTATTTGCAGTGTAATTTAGAAATAAAAACTACATTAGAAATATCATGACAAAATGACATACATACATATTAAAAAATTATGTAGTATGATCCGCTATAAAAGGTATTCCTTGCCCTACACGAGTGGGTATAATCTGGCCAGTGAAAAGCAATTTCACATGGGAGCTAAGGTATGCTATAACTGCATGTTATTTACACTTCGGCATGAGGAGACCTTTTAAACTCTTGCGTACATTTTTAGAAACTTACTTCTATCTATTAGGTACACGTCTGTATCTACAACAAAGTCTTTTGTCATGTATATAATTACCAACAGCACACATTCTCACCTGGGTTTTCTTCCGCATCAATATGTAGGTTTTTACTTTTCCGTATGCCTCGGCAAGTTTAACTACGGCACTGTCAGAATAGCCAGAATGTGGCAAGTTACTCAGATGAAGCACAAGTCCAACATCTGGTTTCACATCAGGTCTCGGTTCAGGATTGTCACCTGGTGTCTGTAGAAAACACAATCTTAAAAGGTTAAAAAAAAAAAAGACAAAGTGATCAACACAGGGGCTAAAGTTTCGGTACTTGGACAGAGGTGCAGATGGGGAAGATTAAGCTGGCCATACACAAAGATCTACTTATTTGGTGAGGTTGCCATACATTTTAACCAACAAGTTGCAGAATCAGTTTCGGTAGGTGGGCAAAATATGGAGAAAATATGGAAAATCAGGGCCAATGTGTGGTCCATATTTGGGTGTTTGAGGTGGTGAGAGAAATGCTGCGAATTAATGCAAAGTATGGTGATAGTCAAGAAGAGACACTGGAAGGGGAATAAGTTGCCTAAATTAAGTAAAAGGTGGTCGTTAATATTGACACAAAAAGGTTATAAAAGACATTTTACAAATGACCAATATGACAAAAAAAATTACAAAAATTACCATAATTCTCTTATACTTTTGAGACAAATGAACTCGAACTGGTTGTCCAAATACAAGAGCTGTGTTTGTTCTGTAGTAATCGACTACAGCTAGAGCCTCGTCAGATGTAGACATTTCAATAAACGCCTAGGAGGAATAACAAGGAGCATTCATAATTACTTATGTATTGAATTTATGCTTGACATTATAAATGTTATTGCAATTAAATAAACCTCATAATGCTCTCAAAGGGGAACTATCATATATATATATATATATATATATATATATATATATATATATCTAATCAATTAAATATTCTGCATCATTTCTGAAATAATCAAGTTTATCTTCACTATCCCTCTCTCAGCATATGTTTCTCTTAATTCTGTCTTCTTGTAGCAGTTGGGTATCAGATAATCATTGCCAATTAGATCCAATATATCTTAAAAGGAAGGGATTCCTTTCCCAGCAGATGTATTAGAGCTCATTCAAATAACGGATTCCAGTACAAACACAATCTAACAAAATAACTGCCTTTTGCACAAATTCTGCATGTAGAGAGACAGGATTTCTGGAGTGAGCTCTAATACATCTGGTAGGCAAACAGAGCCCCCCTATAAGATATATTGGATATATTGGATCTAACCGTCAATGAATATCTAACACCCAACACCTGCGTGAAGAGTGAATGCAAAGAAACAGATGCCGAGAGAGGAATAGTGAAGATAAACCTGATTATTTCAGAATTTTTAATTATATTTAGAAAGTTTCTTATTTAAGTGTGTTGAAGCTTATATTACATTTTAATTTTCTTGATAGTTCCTCTTTAATATACATATAAGATTATAAAAAAATTATTGTTGTAACCTTTTAACTTTTATATCTATAAACAGGCTGTGGATCTACAGTGAAGATTACAATATATGCAAAGATCTGGTCTGGAAATGCAATCTATTTTGGCCCTGTAAAGGAGGCAGGTTCAACAGGCTGTGCTATGGTCCTTTTCGGTGACACCTTCCCCCAGAGGGATAGTGCATCTTTTAACCATTAAAATAATAAAATATAATAAGGAATAATAAGGAAGCTTTTTAAAAAAAATTATTGCAACAGGTAGAGTTTTTATTTTGCAGAGTCCTACCACTATGGTAGTAAAGTGTTACCTGTTAGGTGAATAGGTGGTAAACAAAAGTCACAATGGGGTGAATAACAAACTGGAACCCCAGTGACTTTTTCTTCTACTTTAAATAGCGTGTATGAAATCCACTACAACCCAGAATGGCTACAGCAGGAATATAGATATTTTATATTGAGCAGCATAGAAAGTCTGCCAAGTCTTTCTTACCTGCAACTTTCTTGGGCAGGAGAGCTATATCAGTTAACCGGAGCATTGGGCCTGGACCGGGATTCAAAATAGGCCCTGGTATTTCAAGTACACAGGGACCCAAACAGCCCCCCACAGGCCCAATAAATAGTGACTGACTGTGGAATCTTACAGTAGCCCCTCATTTGCCAGAATCTACAGATTCCTAGTCCAGGCCTCCAGAGCACTCAGGACAAAAGGGAAAAAATGTAAAATAGCTTAGCACCAAGCACAAAAGAGGCAACTGCTTCAATAGTTGCAGGTGCATGGACCACGCTGGGAGGAACATTTATCAAAGGTCGAATTTCGAATTCATGTGAGTTTTTAAGAACTCCCCTTAACTCCCATAAGTTCGAAATTCGACCATTTATTTTAAATTTCGTAATTTATTATAAAGATATAATTAAAACATTTATATAAAAAAATTATAAAAAAATATTTTTTTCAAAGTATTTTAATTATTCGCCTTTTTCTTCGGACTCTGCAGTTTTTAAAAGGGGATGACTGAGCCCATCTAAAAACATATGCTCTTTAAGGCTACAAATATATTGTTATTGCTACCTTCTATTATTCCTCTATTTGGGCCCTCTACTATTCATATTCCAGTCTCTAAATCAATGCATGGTTACTTGGGAAATTTGGACCCTAGCAACCAGACTGCTAAACACTGCAAACTGGAGAGCTGCCGAATATAAAGACAAATAACTGAAAAACGACAAATAATAAAAAATGAAAAACCAACTGCAAATTGTCTCAGAATATCACTCTCTACATCTTACTGAAAGTTAACTCAAAGGTGAACAACCCCGTTAAAGGAGAACTAACCCATAAAAATGATTATGGATAAAAATGCCATATTTTATAGCACCAGCCTAAATTTTCAGCTTGTCAATAGCAGCGATGATCCCGGACTTCAAACATGTCACAGGGGGTCACCATCTTGGAAAGTGTCTGCGACACTCACATTCTCAGTGGGCTCTGAGCAGATGTTGAGAAGCTAAGCTTAGGGGTTGTCGCAAATTATCAAGCAGAAAATGAGGGTTGTCTGTAATAGAAGATGATGCTACAGGGCTGATTATTAAATTCTGATGCAAGTTGCACTGGTTTCTGTGCTGCCATGTAGTAATTATCTGTACTAATTACTAATCAGCCTTATATTGTGACATTTCTATTCTATGTGTACTGTATATTGTGAGTGGGTACCTAAGCTCAGTAAATGACAGCAGCGCAGAACATGTGTAGTGAATCAGCAGAAAAGAAGATGGGGAGCTACTGGGGCATCTTCAGACACACACATCTTTCCCACTAAAGGGCTGTGATTTCCTTGGGCTGGTACAGAAGCCCAAAACAATGTACAACATTTGTAGCATACTTATTGAGTTAAGCTTTAGTTATCCTTTAAGAAAACTTTATGGTGTGCTGCTACACAGGGGAGTGTATGGATTTGTTTTTAACATAGGTATTCATTTTGCAAAATGAACAGGAAGAGGTATAAGAGGAAAGATATGGCTCCATCTGTACAATGGATGGTATAAATTAGCTGGCTTATCTGCAAGCACAGAGCCAGAGGAACAGACAATGTATATTTTTCAAAAAAAATATGAAATATAGATTGTTTGAAAAATTTGAGAGAGACCTGCATTACTCAGGGGCATAGTTTCCTAATGGATTTGTATGGACCATCAGAAGATCTGTGTTACTCCACTCTGAAAAACTGACTTTTTGTTCAGGTAGAACCACAGGGTGTTATACATGAAAAAAACCTCAAACTAAGCATGTATGACATTGGCATAAAGAAACTGAATACATTACATTTTTCAGTTGTTACTGGGCAGTTAAGTGGGTGTATTGCATGAGACAATCCTATAGGTAAAGACACATATCATGTTTTATTTGAACATCTTTTAAAAGTACTTCCCTTTTCCATAACAACATGAAAAGGAGACTACAAGAAGGGGCCCCTCCACACTAATGACAATGTGCTACTAATTAGTAATAAATAAATAATAGGATATAACCCAAGCAAAATTTCTCAGAGGCACATTTATCAAAGGTCGAATTCATGTTGAATTTTTAAAAACTACCGTAACTCCCTTAAATGTAAAATTCGACCAATCAAAATTTATTTAAAAAAAATAGAATTTTTTAAACTTGGATGAATGGAATCGACCCGAAAACTCGAATTGAATTCAAATCGAATTTTATTTCTCCAAAAAAAACTCGAGTGTCAGGAATGCTGCAAACAACTCCAAACTGATCCGTGACATCTCCCAGTGACAACAATTTGTGTGCTTGAGTCAGCTGAAGTCCCCCAACACAAAATGAGATAATAGGTGCACGTACCATCAGTGGTCCATCCTCCACCATAAATCCAGAAGAAAGTTTGTTCGTACAGCACCAGTAGTATCAAATGCCTTTATTAGAAATCCACATGGCAAACAACCCAACAGCCTTTATCAAGCTTGATAAAAGGCCTGGACGGCCTGAAACGTCGCGGACCAGGTTGTTTGCCATGTGAATTTCTAATAAAGGCATTTGATACTACTGGTGTTGTACGAACAAACTTTCATCTCCCATTGACAAACAGCAATTTGGCAGGTTTTAGCTGGCGAATAGTCAAATTTGAGTTCTTAAAGGGCCAGAGTATGATAAATCTCAAAGATCTAACCCGAACAAACTCAAATTGGATTTAATTAACTCCCTAGTCGAATTTGACAGTTTGGACCATAAAAAAAAACCTCAAAAATTAGAATTTTCAATTCGACCCTTGATAAATCTGCCCCATAATGTTAATTTTCTGATAATATTCTCACTTTCTGCAGTTTTTTTTTTTTAGAGACACTTACCTCATTTTTTTTTTTTAAAATTAGATGATTTATAATTTCTCCAAATGGTTCTGCAAGCTGCAAGAGCTGGTATCTTAAGCGATTCCCCCTTTGGAAATCCATGACATGAACAACTCTACTGTTATCCTGTAAAAAAACCACAGAATTTATATAAAGTTCACAGAATTCTAGCAATTCAACAAATGGCATATGTAAATGGTTCCTACTCAGTTTTCTGGTTTTTTTTTTCATCAATCACGACACTTGCTAGAGGGAGAGGCAAGCAAAAGCACCTTGTGCCAATATTTCGGAGATTGATGTGTTAGTATTGAAATAGGAACCTTATTTTAAAGAGTTCCTTTAGCCAAAAACTGATTTTGCACAAGTAAATGTTATCCTAAGCAAGTTTCCTATATACATTAATTAAATGTTTTAATGGTTTTAAAGTTATTTGGAAATGTAATTTACTATTAAAGGGGCAGTTCAGTTTTGGGTTAAATTTTTTTGTATGTTATAGAATGTCTTATTGTTAGCAGCTTTCAATTATTTATTATTCTAATAGTTTACTTATTTGTCTTACTCTTTCTCCTCTGTTTCAAGTTTTCAAATGGGGGTCACTGATGCCTGCAGCCAAAAAAACCTAATGCTCTATGAAGCTACAATGTAACTGTTACTTTTTATTACTAATCACATTAAGATACTCTCTTTTTCCTTTTCCATACTCTTATTTAAACTACTGCCTTACTCAAGCAACCAGATAAGAAGTATGGGACCAGTTATCTATATCAGCGAACTCCAACCAATGGCTTGTGAGCAACATGCTGCACACCAACCCCTTAGATGTTGCTCCCAGTGGCCTCCTATATGCTGGCAGCCATTAAATAGCCAATCACAGCCTTTATTTGACACCCCTGTGAACATTTGTAATGCTTTTATTGCTCCCCAACTCTTTTTACATTTAAATGTGGCTCACAGGTATAAAAAGGATGGGGACCCCTGATCTAGACTGATCGGGACCTATGGTTTTCCGTATTGCGGATCTTTCAGTTATTTGGATCTTCATACATTAAGTCTACTAATAAATCATGTATCATTTTAGAAAGTTACAGAGTTGGTGACCCCCCCCCCCCCCAGAACTGCTTCAGAAAGACATAGGAAGGTAAAAAATTAAACTTTATACAGGTACGCAAACTGTTATCTAGAATGCTAGGAACCCGAGGTTTTCCGGATAACGGGTCTTTCTGTAATTTGGATCTTCATACCTTAAGTCTACTTAAAAATCATGTAAACATTAAATAAACCCAATAGGCTGGATTTTCTTCCAAAAAGGATTAATTATATATTAGTTTAGATCATGTACAAGACTATGCTTTATTATTACGGGAATCATTTTTTTTTTTTACAAATGTGGATATTTTTGGATTACATGAAGCGACGAGAGACAGCCTTTCCATAATTCAGAGCTTTCTGGATAAGGGTTTCCAGATAACAGATTCAAATATTCAAAATTGAAAAGATGCTAATCCAGAAGCGAAAAAAAAACCCCAATATAAAATATCATAAGTTAATGAAGGGCTATGGCACATGTGGAAATTAGTCACAGTGATAAATCTGCTCTACTGCTGGCAACTAATCTCCTGAAAATGCTTTCCCATTAGTCGGAAACAGATGCATTGCTTTGTTTCTTTAAGGGGGCCTGAAGTTGCCTTGCAAGGAAAGTAATATAAAGGAAGTACATTTTCCCGCACTCTTTGCCGCCTTTTGGACAAACATAGCAAGCTAGCTCATTAAAAGACAGAGGAGAACAGACTCCTGTTACATTGTTTTAAGAGTCACACCAAGAGAAGAGAAAAGGATAAACAAACACTGCTTCTCCATAGTAATGACTTTTATAAATAATGTTATTAAAGCTACCGAAAATTGCTAAAGAATATTGGAAAGTTGCTTAGAACTTCTCTTTTATTTGCAAAATGCTGTGTTTGGGGGGGCACTTTAATTGTATAGTTTCAACAAGCAAACAAAGCAAAGTTATTCATCAGAAACTTTGTCAAACCTGTCTGTCTCTTATGGTGCTTCTTGCTCCTGGTATGTCTTCATTTCCCAGATCTTTAAATACATAAAAAAGAAAACAAAAAACAAAGCATGAATATACTACACACAAACAGGTATATATGATAATTATACTAGTACTACAGAGCTGATTTGTAAACTAAGCCAGCTCGAAGTGCCGTAATCGTGACATCTGGATTAAAAATATTGCGGTTACTGCTTTAAATATATAATATTTATTATAGGACAAGACCATAGCCAGAATGTATTTTCAGCATAGGTTTTATTGATTTGGGTTTTGTTGAAAAATTGTCTATATAGGTTTATTTTGTATATAGGCATGAAGGAAGGTTGGAGAGCTATACATTAGAATTTCTGCAGTACTAAGGTGTAACTGCTGCCAACTTTAAGTGAGAGTAATATAACAGAGTATTAAGTCACAAACTGCATATTTTCATCCACAACTGAAGCACATAGCTTACAAAATAAAAACAGCAATGGCCCAATGAGAAACACTGTCAAAAACATTTTTTTATAGTACACAATTTTACCCAGGTGCCCTCTGTGACTTCTACGACCTCCATCTTGGCCGCCTCCCATATTTAATCCTGGAGGGGGAGGTCCCAAAATTCCTGGTGCTGGGTTAGTAGACTGATGCAGCACATATGGGTCACCCCTACTGTAATAGAAGGGGAGGGGGGGGACAAAAAGAGAAAATATACACATGAGTTGGATATCTGAACTTAGACGTCCCATACATTGTTACTGTTCCCCATTTAAATTGCCCCAGATTACAATAATAGAGGTACAAGAGATTTGAATTCATATAGCTTTACCATTTTTAATGCAGTGATTTCTATATCTGCAGACATATTTTGGCAAATATAAACAGGTACTTAACGGGGTTGTTCACCTTCAAACACCTACTTGTTTTCAGATAGTTCACTAGAAAAAGCCTTTTTTCCCCAACTACTTTCTATTTTCTATTGTGACCATTTTTCTAATATAGAAGTACAAAAAGTAAAACTTGTTATCCAGAAAGCTCAGAATAACGGAAAGATCGTCTCTTATAGACTCCATTTTATCCAAATAAAATTATTTCCGTTTTCTCTGTAATAATAAAACAGTGCCTTGTACTCGATCCAAACTAAGATATAATTAATCCTTATTGGAAGCAAAACCAGCCTATTGGGTTTATGTAATGTTACACAATTTACATGGTATGAAGATCCAAATTACAGAAAGACCCGTTATCTAGAAACCCGTAGATCCTGAGCATTCTAGATAACAGGTTGCGTACCTGTATAAAGTTTAATTTATTCCCTTCCTATGTCTTTCTGAAGCAGTTCTGGGGGAGTGTGTGTGTGTGGGGGGGGGTCATCGACGCAGAAACTTTCTAAAATTATACATTACTTGATACGTTTCTTATCTTTGGCCCAGCTGAATAGAATCTCTGAGTTTCATTAAAGGCAGCTGTTAAAATTGTTACAATAGTTGCTAATATTCCACAAATGCTGCTGAGAAAAAAAAAACTTAATGCATTAACTAATGTAGCAAATTGTAATCGTTTAGAATATGCACCTGAATTATTGAGCTGCTAGACAACCAGAGCCAGGAACATTAAACTTTTAAACTTTCCGTTTTCGAGAAAAGGTAAAAAATAAAAGTTGGAAAGCAATTTTAAAAAGTCTTTATTTCTGGTGAAAAATCTGGAAGCAACTGAACTGAAAAGTGTTTGGAAGGTGAATAACCTTTAACGAAAAAAAAAAAAACTTTGAGGTTTAGATGTGAGGAACTAAAGTCTTTTTTTTCACAATCACAATTCACAATCACTTCATTTCAGGGGCTCAAAACGAATTGGACAAAATAAAAAACTGAAAATAAAATGTTCATTTCTAATACTTGGTTGAAAACCCTTTGCTGGCAATGACAGCCTGAAGTCTTGAACTCATGGACATCACCAGATTCTGGGTTTCCTCCTTTTTAATGCTCTGCCAGGCCTTTACTGAGCGTCTTTCAGTTGCTGTTAGTTTGTGGGCCTTTCTGTCCAAAGTTTAGTCTTCAACAAGTGAAATACAGCTCAATTGTGTTCAGATCAGGTGACTGACTTGGCCATTCAAGAATATTCCACTTCTTTGTTTTAATAAACTCATGGGTTTCTTTGGCTGTATGTTTTGGGTCATTGTCCATCTGTATTATGAAACGCCTCCCAATCAATTTGACTGCATTTAGCTGGATTTGAGCAGACAGTGTCTCTGAACACCTCAGAATTCATTTGGCTGCTTCTGTCCTGTGTCACATCATGGATAAACACTAGTGTCCCAGTGCCACTGGCAGCCATGCATGCCCAAGCCATCACACTGCCTCCACCATGTTTTATAGATGATGTGGTATGCTTTTGATCATGAGCTGTTCCACGCCTTCTCCATACTTTTTTCTTGCCATCATTCTGGTAGAGGTTGATCTTGGTTTCATCTGTCCAAAGAATGTTTTACCAGAACTGTGCTGGCTTTTTTAGATTTTTTTTTTTTTTTTTTTTTAGCAAAGTCCAATATAGCCTTTCTATTCTTGATGCATATGGATGGCTTGCACCTTGCAGTGCACCCTCTGTATTTACTTTCATGCAGTCTTCTCTTTATGGTAAACTTCAATATCGATATGCCTACCTCCTGGAGAGTGTTGTTTGGTTGTTGTGAAGGGGTTTCTCTTCACCATGGAAATGATCCTGCGATCATCCACCACTGTTGTCTTCCATGGACGTCCAGGTTTTTTTGCATTGCTGAGTTCACCAGTGCTTTCTTTCTTTCTCAGGATGTACCAAACTGTAGATTTTGCCACTCCTCAGATGGGGTTTTCTGTTTTTGCAGCTTAAGGATGGCTTGTTTCACCTACATAGATTGCTCCTTTGACCGCATGTTTGTTCACAGCAAAATCTTCCACATACAAGCACCCCCCCCCCTCAAATCAACTCCAGGACTTTTATCTGCTTCATTGATAACGACATAACAAAGGAATTGCCCACACCTGCCCATGAGTCAATTGTCCAATTACTTTTGAGCCCCTAAGGGCAGTGACACACCATGAGATTAATCGCTAGTGATAAATTGCTGCTCTGGGCAACAAATCTCCTGCACTCTCCAGTAAAAAGCTTTCCCATAGGCAATAATGTGAATCGCTGGTGGTGAAACGTCAAGCGATTTTGGGAGACTGGAGCGACACATGGGTTTTACCACCAGCGATTCACATTATTTCCTATGGGAAAGCTTTTTACTGGAGAGTGCAGGAGATTAGTTGCCCAGAGAAGCAGCGATTTATCGATATCGATTAATCTCCTGGTGTGTCACTGCCCTAAAATGAAGTGATTGTGTTGAAAAAAAGGCTTCAGTTCCTCAAATTTTTTATGCAATTCAACCCACTGAATTAAAGCTGAAAGTCTGCAGTTCAACTGCATCTGAGTCGTTTCATTTAGAGAAAGGCCACACTGGGCGTTTTGGGGAGATTTGGTAGCTACAAAAAAGAGGCGATTAGTCGCCAGGCGACCAAATCTCCTCAAAACGCCCAGTATGGCCTTACCCTTAAAATTCATTGTGGTAATGTACAGAACCAAAATTAGAAAAAAGTTGTCTCTGTCCAAATATTTATGGACCTAACTGTACTTTTTTGAAAGGAATTCATCTTGTTTAAGTATGACAGATCTTTCTCACAACCAGAGTTAATAAAAAACCTCTCAAACAAAAGCACTGAAATTATTTTATTGGAAGTAGTGTGTTTTGTAAAGATATTTCTAAGAGTCTGAAGGTGAAAGCAGAATACAGGTCCTGAACATTTCGAATATACATTAAAAGTATAATAAATACTTTTTAATACTCACACTCCATGTCCTGAGTCGGGATTCCAGTCAGGATAGCTTTCATAATTGGAAAAAAAGAAGAAAAAAGGTAAAACTGACGACTATAGTGTATAAACTTGGTAGATCCAGTGATAGACAACATGCAAGACTTCAGTGGTCTCAAATTTGTCCCTAAACATATTTTATTGGATGTTGGTCACAGCACAATACAACAGCTTTTAAAGTGGACCTGTCATCCAGACACAAAAATCTGTATAATAAAAGTCCATTTTAAATTAAACATGAAATCCAATTTCTATTTTTTATTAAAACATTCATAGCTGTTGTAAGCTCATTTACAATCTCAGCTGTCAATCAAATATTGTCTGCCACTCCTCTATGCCCTGGGCATAGAGGCATGGCAGACAATAACTTTCACTTTCCATTCAGCACTTCCTAGATATCACTGCTCTCCACATATTCCCCTGTTCTCTTTTCCGATTAATTGTATAGCCAGGGCATGGGGATGGACATTGGGTCCTCCATTCTGGTGCACAAACAAGATTCTGAGATGATGCAAAGCTTGTCTTAATAACAGTGTGCACAATTGCTTGCTTGCTATAATTTTGAAATCCCAGACTGAAGCAAGCAAGATTCAAATAATTTATATAGTGTAATTAAAGTTTATTTTGCTTGACTAATGTGATAAAATAGGATTTTGAATAATTTTTTTGGGTGACGGGTCCCCTTCAATAAAGAGATAAAACAAGCAGCACAGCACAATCCTGGGAACAATGAGGTTTTGTTTGAGTTGTAAGTGTCAATCACTGACTCAATGTGAAATGACTCACTGAGCAATGTGAATTATATATCATGTTGCAGTAACATGAAAGTCTAAGTCAGTCAATTGTTTCCATCATTGTTATTATAATTATTATTAATAATAATGGTACTATCACAATTCAATTATTTTTATTTATAAAGTGCTAACACATACCGAAGCACTGTACAACAGATGGGTATATACATGTGTTCCACAGTTTTGTGTTAAACCACCTTAGGACTGACTATGTCCATGGCCCCCTTCGCTGTCAACATCACCACAAACCACCCCTGAATTTCCTTCTCCTGGACTTGTGTTTCTTTCATTTATAAACTCAAGCTGGCCATAGATGCAAAGATCCGATCGTACGAATCATTGTACGATCGGACTTCCCCATCTCCTGACCTGCCACTAACCATTCAGATCAAAGTCTTACCAGTCAGATCAAATAAAGTAGTTAAAGAACAGATCAGCCAATGATCTGCCCCTGACAGCAATCGTACGATATCTATTTTCGACAAAGCTAGTGACAGTCTCACACTGAAAATCGTACATATCAGCAATACACACAGAGATATTATCAGCAGCCTGTACGATCGACCAAACTACCGATCTCCGCCGGACGAAAAATGACGGGACTCTCCACACGCGGTCCGAAAATCGTACGAATCCTCGATTCGTATGACCAGATCTTTGCGTCTATGGCCAGCTTTACACCTCTCCCACCACCTTTGGTTATTTGAAAGATAGGAAGGCCAGGCAGAGGTATAGAAGTGATGGCAGGGGCAGGTACATAAGTAATTGTGGTATGGTAAAGGTGGGTAAGAATTAAGAGGATCCAATGAAATGAATCATACTTAAGTCAAACAACTGCCAGGGCAAAGTGTTTGGTCAACTAAGCACTTGTCAAATATAGGTCCCTGTAACTTATAAATTGTATTCACCTTTCCTGTTCCTAAACCTACTCGTGTAACTTTACAAACTATTACCAGAAATACTCCAAATTGTTTGACCGCAACTAGCTATAATGAGCTGCTTGTGATTTAAAAACACCACAAGACTGAAGGCAGGAGAAAGGTATGCAATTCTAAGGTATGCAATTCTAAGGGATGTCTAGAGTCTTCTTAATGCTAGGGCCATACGGGACTGAAATCCACAGGTTGATTTAATGCCCAACCGCTAGCAGAATATCTTCTCTCTGCATTTCCGGGAGCCCTGTGTTGGCTCCAGCAAGTAACACTGTGAATTTCTGCTAAAAATGCAGTCTTGCGTTTCTTCTTCAATATCCACCGAGTGTTTATGCTGGAGCCGGCACAAGGCTGGAGGATAAGGATAAGAAGATTCTGCTAGCAGTTGGAACTGAAATTGCCCAACGGATTTCAGCAGACCAATTTCAGCCCGTCTGGCCCCAGCCTAAGGATTTTAAAATAAAAAGGTTACTTTTCCTTTAGGGTGAAAACACACAGAGCTAATAGTATCAGCTACTTATCATGGCTACAAAATAGACAATTGGCTTTGCTAAGAAACTGTTTTAGCAGAGGCAATTCTCAGTATTGTCTATGCCAGGGTATTTTTTTTGGCATTTTGTACCCCAACAAGTAGCTACTTGTAGCTCTGTATGTCTTCACCATAAAGGCTTAGGGTAAGGACACACGGGCAGATACGGGGAGATTAGAAGCCCCGGTGACAAATCGCTTCTTCTTCGGGACAATCTCCCCGAATTGCCTTCCCGCCTGGCTCTAATGAAAAATCTCCAGTGGGATGGCATTTCCGAAGTTGCTGCAGGAGGAAAGTTCGGGCGACATCGGAAAACGAAGCGCCGCGAGTGCCATCCCGCTGGCAATTTTTCATTATAGCTGGTGGGAAGGCAGTTCGGGGGGATTATCCCCCCCCCCAAAGAAGCGATTTGTCCCTGGGGCAACTAATCTCCCCGAGTGTCCTTACCCTAAAGGCAAATGGAGATCTCCACTGTGTTGGCCTGTATGCAGACAGAAAGATAGAAATTGGCACAAAAATGCATACTTTTCCGTTCATATCTGATCTGTGTATCTTGACAGCGCTATATAAATAAATGATGATGATGAAATGATGATGATGTGTATCTCTGCACATAGAGACAGAAGGGACCAAAGAGGCTCTGAAGGTTATGTCTCCATCTCTCATCATTTTCCGAAAAACTTCACTGACAATGCTATCCAAAATGTCCTGAATACTAGGCCAATGAACAGACAGAAAACAAGTTCAAAGACAATTAACTTAACATTAAGTTTAACAGCAGCATTTTTTGAATATAATATGGCCCTTAATGCCATAACAGTGTCATCAAGCCTGCAGGCCACCTGTATGTGACCCTTGTATTGAGGGGATCCCGAACTTGTGTCATTATATGGAAGGCACACAACTAACTGGAAAACAATGCTACAAAAATGAGGTCTCATTTATATATTTTGGCCAAAATATGTAAGTTCATGCAACACGCCAAGGCCCCACTATATATTTAGTTAACCAATAGTAAATGTAGGCTGACTTAAAATGAAGGACATTGCTGGCACACAAGCATACATATTTGGGCCAAAAATGTTGCACTAACATGCCTTTTTTGTAAAAGTTATAAATGTGTGGGTAATCAATCTCCTCTTTGTGTACATTAATTACTTTTTAAAGTTTCAAGCAACTCTACTAAGCTGCCAATTTCTCTTTCTTTGTGACATGAAAAAAAACTTACATTTCAAGTAGAAGCTGGCTGCGTCTTCTGTGAGTGGGTCCACTGACATGTTGAGTCCAATCCTGTAAAGACCATATTGTTACAAATAAATAAAATAAAAAAACACTGCTACCAATAGATGTGAGCTTGCATAAGTGATACTATACACGGTTATTTATTTGTGTAGCAAATGTGAAACCAATAGTGCAAACTGCTATTGTATCCAACTAAACACTAAAGCTATGGACACTGCAAATATCTTTTATTCAAAGGAGCAGTAACACTAAAAAAAATTGTATTAAAAAATCCATTTCCCCCCCACTAATAATCTACCCTGCATAAATCAATGCTTTATAAAAAAAATACTGTTTGAAAACACTACTTCCTGTGTACTGCAAAACGGCGATAGGGCGACTCACTCTACAGCTCTGCATCTTCCCCCTAACACGACTTCTGCCAAAACCAGAAGCTAAGCGCTACAACTGCGACAGCAGCCCATTCGATTAATAAAAGTAAATGAAGGGGAAAAAAAGCTTGTACTCCTCCCCAAAAAATAAATGTAGAAATATAAAACAATAGACAAAGGTTTTTACCCCCAAAAGTAAAATGGTGACGTCAAGAAAACCATTTAGATTATAAAGTAAATATCTGAGGAGTAGATTTAGAAAATGTAAATATAAAAGATGAAAAAGCAGAAAAACAGATCTGTAGAAAGAAGAATTTGCCATTCTACTATTTCTTTTTCAAGATAGGCTTTAGGATCCAAAGTACAATTAAACGGTTATTTACGCATTTCTACGAAGGGAAATTTGCTTAGCAGAATAAATATGGTCAATTTCCAACTACAGCTATAGAAGTCAAAGGATTTTTGGAATATTAAAAAAATCTTAACAAAATATCATTAAGATTCTGTATCAACACCAGAAACAAATATTGATAATTGAGGAAGAAAAACTTGTTAGAACCACAACTGGATACATTTTATGGCAGCTGAATTATAGCAAGTATTCTGGGTTTCACATGAATCAAATAAAAATAGAGCAAAGGTTAACAGAATACCTAGGATGAAAGACTCACCTGCTTCGAATGAACAGGCATATCACATATAGAACAGACATGTGGGTAATTTTTGGGTAACAATCCATGGAAATCCTCAATATTGCTACTTGAGGGATAACCTCTGTTGTTTTCATAGATTGCTCTTTCTTGTGGTCTGCTGAACCTCAATCTCTCATAATCATCTTCAAATTTTTGATATGGGGGATCACGAAAGAGATTATCTTCACTAACCCTTTTATTTTCTCTTAGTCTATCACTTTCAAATTCCATTCTATCACGATAGTTAGACTCTTGTGCATGATTCCCATGGTCATAGTCAACCACTGAGTTAAGGCTTGAAAGCCGATCATCAAAACGTCCTCTCCTGTAAGTTCTTTCATCCTCCCATTCCTCACTAGGAACCCTTAACTGCTCCCGAGGTGATCTACCATCTCTGTAATTCACCAATGGAATGCTTTCGGACCTCCTCCTCTTAAGCTGCGAAAGAATTTGTGGCAAGTTTTCTGGAGTTATCTTTTCCTCAGGATAACGGCTTAACTCATCCAAATCCCTTGAGGAAAGACCAAAGCTGGCCAAAATTTTACTGGCCGGATCAGAATCTCCTCGAAGTGAAGAAGATAGAGGAGTAGTTCTGGCACCAAGGCTAAAGACAGATGGCAAGCTGTGAGAAGAGGAACTAGATAGATGAGATCCTGGCTGACTTAATTTAGAAATTGTTCCACAACTCATCAAACTAGCAATACGGCTAGTCCCTTGGTTCATTCTTCCAAGAGAAGATGGAATAGATAATGACTGATTAGCGGTAAGAAGACCTGTTCCTGTAGTATCACGCCTATGATGGGGTTGCAAGTCTCTGCTTAAGGATGATTGTTGAAAAGACTTTGACATTGTAGCACTATTTTTTTTCCTTGATTCTTAAAATGCCAAAAGGCACAAATATCAAGTCCCGAACTATAAATTTAGAATTTTTTTAAGCCCAAAAGGAACTTTTGAGGAATCTTCTTGGAGCAGAAACCCAGAATTCTGTAGAAAAACAAGCAACTTTAGTCAGTCTAATGTAAGAGTAAAATAAGTACTTTACTTTTTGTTTTTTAAATAGAAGCAGATACGATATCAGATGACCCAAAGATGAAGACTGATCTTATATGGCCAAAAAAGTTGGTTGCATCATTGGTCATCAACATAACTACACAGTTAAATAGGAAATGGAGACGTAAAATGAAATATCTGAATAGAAATGGTAGAATCTTTCTTAACGGGGGAAAAGAACATAAGGTACATACCAAAAAGTATGCACAGAATGAAATTCATAATGCAACGCTTAACAATTTTTAAGATCCAAAAGACCAAGATGACATGACCCTAGCAATGTTTTAAAAGTAGAAGGATGAAACACTCGAAAGCATGAAGTTGCAACGGTATGAGCAGTCTGAGAAAAGTGAACTCCTTAGGTATTCCTGGTATGAAAAAGATTATGAACTTGACAAGTCAGAGGAATGAGTTGCTTTCATAAAAATATAAAGCCACTGCTTATAAACATCAGTATTGCAACAAGTACTGAAAAAGAGAGATGCATAAACATAAGCAGCCACTGCTTACAAAAGCAGCCATAGAGACAAGATTTGAAATAGCAGGGGTGGGAAATCAAACAAAAAAAAAAAATCTTCTCCAGTGGTCTCCATGACCACTTTCGACATAAAAGATTATATCTAAGACCAGCATATGTAGGGTATCAGCACTAATTCAGATCAGTGGTGTCATTGTTAGGCAGTGATGTACCATTCACTAAAATATCTGGCCAAAGTATATGACTATTTATCATATATAATGAACTCTTCAGCAGCATAAAGAAAGGCTACTCAGTGGAAACTAGGTATAGCTGCATTTGGCATAAAAAATCAATATAACTAGTTGGGTATAGTGCTAAAGAAATTAAATTTGAATGTATGATTAAGAGGATAGTAACTAGAAATATTAAGTACATTTTTTGGAATATGTAAATATAATTATTTATATCCAAAACACTGCCCTGCTTTCCATTGGGAGCTGAACATTTTTAACACCAGCTCAGGTTGATTGAAGATGGCTGCTTCATAATGCAGACCAGCATACAAATTAAGAAATCCACATACAATTAAAATACTTTTTCTGTAGATTTAATATAGGAGGTAGATTAGAATGCTAATTCTATTCTAGTCCAAGATTAAAAAAGAAATTATGATCTCAACCTGGCAATCAATTACAAACCTGTCTGAGTTGGGTAAGTCATTTAAAAGTGTGTTAGGGGACCACATTTGTGATTAAGTTCTGAAGAATGGATATAGTAATCAGGGGAGTAGTAATCAGAATGGATCTATGAAGGAGACGTCCTGTTAAACAAATATAATAGTATATAGGAACTTGGACAGTCAAGTTTCATGAGATGTGATCTACTTGGATCATGCCAAAGCTTTTGACACAGTGTCACAACCTGCAGGCCGATTAAGTTCATACAGGCAGATGAGATTCATTGTTCATAACTGTAAGAGTATGCATCCAGGACTTTAAAATATGCAATTTACTTATATTCTTAATGGGCAAATCATTGTGTACTTGTGGATTATAAACTTGGCTGTAGCAAGCAATGCCAGACAGTATCAGCAAGGGCCAACAAGGTTTTTAGCTGTATTTAAAAAAGGGGATAGATTCACAGGAAAAGATGGTCATACTTCCCCTTCACAAAGCAATGCAGTGCAGTTTTAGTCTCCACTGCTCAAAAGGCATTATTATTATTATACAGAGAAAGACCAAAGAAGAATGCCTTGGCAAAGGATTTGGAAAGTCTTAGTTATTAAGGAAGGCTGGCCAAGTTGGGCTTGTTCACAAAACAAAACAGAAGCTTCAGGGGTGCTATGAAAATTATACATAAATGGAGACCATACAATAAACTCTGGTGCTTCATTCATCAGAATATACTACTAGGAGACATGATGGCATCCATTTAGAAGAGGGGGAAAAAACAATCTTTTGGAGAGGATCCTCTTAACCTCACCCATTTTTTTTCTTTGAGAACTGTTGTGTAATCAGCATGGCTTTATGAAAGACAGACTGTGTAAAAAAAAACGTACTTGCTGTAAAGTAGTAGTAAGTAGAACGTTAGACAGTGGTGCTGCAGTAGATGAAGTCTACTTAGATTTTGCCAAAGTTCTTGATATAGTGACGCACCAATGTTTATCTTCTAAACTAAGTTCTGTTAGTCATGATGGTGCTATTTGTTCAGTGAGAAAACTGGCTAAAAGTTGGTGTCCACTGGCCCTCAAGCCCCCTCCTGAACCTCATCACTGTCAATGTAAAAACTCTTAATGGGTAGATTGGGACTTGGTTTTTAACATAAAACACAGAATAGTAATGGTTGTTGTTTTGAGGTGGTATACCATCAGTGTTTGCAATGTATTCCCTTAAGAAAGAAGTGTAAAGGCATTAAGGAACACCCTGAGTTCAACTCAAATGTACGGATGTTAACAGGAGCGAAGAGTAAAGCGTTGAAAAAGTGGGGCAGAAGCATCAAAATTCTGCAACAAGTAGCAATCAAGAAGGCAAAAGTAGAAAATTAATAAAATGGTCTCTTCAAATGAAAAACTGAATGGCAAAATGTGGGTTGAGAATCTGGTTACAAACCCTCAAAAAGCACAAATATGCTTAATCGTACATATTTTAGAATAGAATACAGCACACTCAGAGTTCCAGGACCCATTCTGAGCAGACAAAACAGAAAATACCCTGGGATAAAGAATGCAAAGTATTTTGGACAAGAATATATATCATTGCCACTAAATGCACTGGGCAAAGAGCTTGTGCAATAATTTATGGGTGGAAATAAATGCTTTTGAAGTTATGGATTAGTTCAGATATTAGGGATGCAGTGAATCCACTACTTTAGAAAAAAAAAAAAAGGAAAATTTCTTGTTTGCGAGACGAAAACCATGTGAATTTTTGGATTCAGTTTGCCCAGGCACTTGGATTCGGCCAGATCTTGCTGAAAAAAAGCAGAATTTCAAACCGAATCCTGGATTCTGAGCATTCCTACCAAATATATAGCATTTAGTAACTCAAAATATATAGTAAAAAAAAACACTTATTGTAGTAAATTAAAATAATGAAATTTTTTTCAAGCAGACAATAATTCTCATTTAGGGATTTGTAAGCTCTTCAGTAGACCTATCAGTTGTAGGAACAGCAGTGTTATAAGGAACTCGGCATTTATTTTTTTTAATTTTGCTTGTGAATTTATATTATGCTTTCAACATGTGTTTACTAATCTTCTAATCTATTGGCAACTCACAGAATTTACTTATCTCCAAATGTTATATGCCTCAGAAAGGTCCCACGAATAAAAGTTAAAAAATTATAATCACTGTGGCAAAATGTTAGGCATACCTGTGATTATAATAGCTAACTGGAGACCCCAGGATGGTCCTGTTCTCTGAAAACAGCATTGGCATATGGAGCTGCCACACCACCATCTTGTTGCTAGACCCTCTCCATGGCCCAGGGGCTGATACACAGTAGAATGAAGAGCCAAACTTCAAAGTACCGGTGCAGTTTTTAGCAAATGGAAGTAATGGCCAGGGCTGTTATTTTTTAAAGGCAAGTCAACTACAAAATAAAAATTTGCCTAATAAAAGGAAACATAATTCTAAGTAACTTTTCAATATACATTAAAAATGTTCAGTGCTTTTCATATTATATTTAAAAACAATTGCTATTGAAAGCAGCATTTGCTTAATTCCTGCTTGTTACTTTTTAAACAATGTTGCAAAAGCTCCCAGGAAAGACAGGTCTGTTCAGCAGCTGCCTTGTCTTACTTTGTATCAACAGTCTGAGCCATGAGGATATAAGGGACAAACACTGCTTTCAGTAGAGTTACATTACACAACTTAAAAACCATAGAACATTTTTAATGAATGTGTATTGCTAAATTGCGTAGAATTATGTTTTCTTTTATTAGACAAAAAAAAAAAAACATTTCGGGTTGACATTCCCTTTAAAGGGACTTTCCAAATTCATATGGAGGATCTTAAAAGGGTGGCTAAATACGATCAGCATAAATGCATGCACTTACAAAATGGAAGGAGAATATGAATCCAGGCAAGGAGTAGACTTTTTTTTGCACCTTAAAGGGATACTGACATGGGAAATATATATTTTTTTTCAAAATGAATCAGTTAATAGTGCTGCTCCAGCAGAATTCTGCACTGAAATCCATTTCTCAAAAGAGCAAAGTTTTTTCTATATTCAATTTTGAAATCTGACATGGGGCTAAACATTTTGTCAATTTCCCAGCTGCCCCCAGTCATGTTCTGCTGGAGTAGCACTATTAACTGATGGGTTTTGAAAAAAACATGTTTTCCGATGACAGGATCCCTTTAATGCAAACACTGGGGCAGTGAAGCAAATAGAGCTGGTAGCATATGACAAAGGAAATGTTGGATATAAAGAAAAGGTAAAATAGCTGCAGTAACACCTTACAGGTCTCAAATTCTCTCCATTAGGCCATGCTGATTTCAAATTAACACTGGCAAGTCTGAGGGGACAACAAGATGGCTAGGAAAGGAAAAGTTAGTCTTGCACAATAGTCATCAATAAAGGCTGGAGTTAGCTGATATCTAACAGAACACTACTTCCTGCTTTTCAGTTCTCTAACTCTAAAGGTGGCCATACACGGGCCGATAAAAGCTGCCGACAGACCGTGTCGGCAGCTTATTGGCCCGTGTATGGGGGCCCCCGACGGGCTTCCCCGATCGAGATCTGGCCGAAAGTCGGCCAGATCTCAATCGGATGGGGTTAAAAATCCCGTCGGATCGCGGCCACATCTGTTCGTTGATGCGGTCCCGCGATCCGACCGCCCGTTTGGCGAACGCTAGGATCCGATCGTTGGGCCCTAGGGCCCACGATCGGATCAGCCCGATATTGCCCACCTCAAGGTGGGCATATCGGAGGGAGATCCGCTCGTTTGGCGACATCGCCAAACGAGCGGATCTATCCGTGTATGGCCACCTTAAGTTAGTCAGCGACTTTAAGAGGGGGCCACATGGGAAATAACGGTTCGGTGAGTTTGCAATTGATCCTCAGCATTCTGCTCAGATTCAAAAGCAAACAGTTATGATCTAGTGATGATGTGATCGGCGGGGGTCTATAAAAGGAGCCCAGAAGTCGCCCTCCCTCCACCCACGCCCGACTTCTGGGTTCCTTTTATAGACCCGCCGATGATGTCACAAAAGGGGAGAGGCGAGGAGGCACAGCGTCTATAAAAAAAGAACCCGAAAGTCGGAAGCCAGCATTTGACGGTGGCAAAGAAGTGTGTGAAGTCGGCCCGAACCCCCGGGTAGCGGGCCGGCCCGCACCTCACTATTATTATCCATATGTGCCCATCAAAGTCATTGATTGGTTACTGACTGGTAACCAAATAGAGAGCTGTAAAGCAGGAAGTAGTGTTCTGGCTATTATGCTACACATCCAGTCACTAGAGCCTTTATACTAGGGATGCACTGAATCCAGGATTCGGCCTTTTTCACCAGGATTCTTCCGAATCCTTCTGCCCAGCCGAACTGAATCGTAATTTGCATATGCAAATTACGAGGCGGGGAATTGAGTGACTTTTTGTCACAAAACAAGGAAGTGAAAGATGTTTTCCCCTTCCCACCCCTAATTTGCATATGTGGTATTCGGCCCAATCTTTCACGAAGGATTCGGGGGTTCGGTGCATCCCTACTTTATACATTACATTTTTGGTTAACTATATAGAAAAAAAATTCTATTTTGCACAGCTTACAACTGTGGAAAGACCGATTCACAGTGGGGGCGGGGTGTCACTATGATAGCAATTGTATTCACTGGTGGGTGCGCAGGCTGCTGCTCTATTTAGATAAACAATAGCCTGGCACAGGAATAAAAGGAACAAAGTGCTGCCACGTTTCATACTGTTCCAAATCACCCCTAGGCACTCCAAATCCCCAAAACTGTTCCTATACTGTAAGTGTGCACTAGGGATCAGTAAGTCCAATACATTTTTTTAAAATCTAGCTTTTTAAGTAATTACATGCAGAAGTGTAACTACAGAGGAATCAGACCCTGCGGCTGCAGGGGGGCCCAGGAGATACAGGGGGGCCCATGAGGCCCTAATTCATATACAGTTTCAATACATAATAGTAAAACAAGTCACCCTCTAAACATTTTGGGGGTTTAAAAAAAGAATTTGCTGTGGGGCCCAGTAACATCTAGTTAAGCCACTGATTACATCCATGGGAGGGGGGTTAAAACATTGGCACCCCTAGTAAATTAGGCTTCCCTTGTCCTACTGTCCCCACATGCGGATTATGGAGAATATCTGCCCCCACCCCCCATGTTTTTGGGGCCCATAATGATTTCTCTATGGCTGTAAACTAGATGCGCCACTCACAGACAGTCCTGCACTCAAGTACAACACACTCTATCGTATATAAATCCGAAAGTTTAAAAGCTAATTGAAAAGAAATCTTCAATGCGTAATTATTGAGGCTTTATGGCTTAGTGCGTTTAAATGCTTGTCTTGGCCTTGCTCTGGCGCCCAGCCTTCCTGTGACAGGTACAATTCAACAGCTTCTAATCCCGCAAATAGTCTTTTTACAAACCCTAAAGCGTATCGTCTATGCTGTCCTGCTTTTCTTAACACAGCCCGCAGTCAAGAATCGCCATTAAACTCCTGTTTATCGGCTCCGGCCTGAAACCTAACTTCGACGTCACAAATCTCATCTCGCGAGACTGTAGCATCTCAGCTGCACGTATAGAAGCTCAGTGACGTCAGTATCTTAGTGAAGCGCGGATGGTGTATTTTGAGGCAGCCATTAGAGGCTGCGACGACCCGGTCTCAGTTCGTTTTTCCCACCTCAGCTCCTACTTTTGTCAGCAATAAAAATAGTTTATCTGAAGTCAATTATTTTATTCTGGAAAGAAAGTAAAATCACTTCATTTTCTGTGTCATTACTGCAATACTGTCCACATCAGAGCTTTTAATCTTTGAAAATCTGAAATGTGCAGTTAAATTTGTGGCAGGAAATTAAATAACCTTGTGAGGGTGTTTTTTTTACTCTGAGGGTCCCTGTAAACACAATTTAGGGATGATGGCTAATTTAGATATTCACAGTTAATAAAACTGACCAAAAGTAATCTTGACTTTTATTTCACAGTGGCACCTAGGGTTGCCACCTTTTTTGGAAAAAAATACCAGCCTTACTATATATTTTTCTTTTTTCCCTATTAATAACATTAGGCTCAACCATCATTTTTACCGGCCAGTAGGGTTGCCACACGGCCAGTAGTTTACCGGCATGGCCGGGGCCGGTATTACAAATTTACCAGCAATGTAGCTGCCAGTAAATTTGTAATACCCCTAAAAAAAGCCCTTGGCCCGCCCTTATTCTGATCAAAACTCACTCTTTTCGCTACCATCAGCCCACAGTGCCGTGGCTCCACCCCCTTTATGTCACAGGCCACCCCTTTTGTTCCCCCCCACCACCACCACCACTTGCCATTGAAAATTTTGTTAAAAGGTGGCAACCTTACCGGCCAGTTGGCAACCCTAGTGGCACCAGGGACAGGATAAGGGCTAATTTAGGTGAAGACTGGATGAAATTAACCTAAAGCATTCTTTTATTATGGTGAACTCCAGTGTGTGCAGGTGCCCTCTAAGGGGTTTCCCCTTTTTCACAGACCAGCTGTCACATATGGTTACCCACAGGCCCGGAATGGCAATCTGTTGGTTCAGGCAAATGCCAGAAGGCTGTTGTAAATTGTCATAGACATTATTTATTGGGCTGGTGGGGCCTGCTTGGGCCTCTGTGTACTTAGAATGCCAGGGCCTATTGTGAATCCCAGTCCGGACCTCTTTATCCATAAACAGACTTTCCGTTATTTTGAGTTTGTTTTCACTGTTCTATGTGATGAATAGGGCAATAATTTTCATAATTTAGGGATAAAATTGTTACACACAGTTCTCTGCCCTAGTGGGTACTATGTTTTTGGTACTCCAAATACTCCCATGGGAAGAATCAACACATTTCTTAAATAAAGTGCTCAAGCTGGAATCAAACTCAGGACCCCAGCTGTACAAGACAAAAGTGCTACTCACAGAGCCACAATTCTATACCTGTAAAATTGAAGCAGCATCCGTAATAATAAGAAAAAATGCACTCTTACAGCTTGATTGGTGTAAAAAAATACCTCCAAAGGCATAGGCTTCAGAACCGGGGGGCCACATGGTCTGTGGCCCCCACAGAATTTTCCTCCTCCATTTTGAAACCGTTTTTTAAAAAAAAAATATTTTTTTTACAGTTTTTTTTTTTTTTGCCTTTTTTCTTTTAAGCCGGTGCGTGTCTGGGCTGGCTCCCTTACCCAGCCGGTCCACTTTCATTTTGCACCACCCCCCTCCAAGCCGGTAAAGCTGAAGTGGCCAGTGAATGAAAGGAAGCCCCGTCTGCCGCACAGCTGCAGTCCGGAAGAGAAGCGAGCATCACGTTGGCGCCTGTCAGCAAGGAGTACATAGGAATGCATGGATAGGCCTGCACATGCGTGCCATACAGTGCAAATAGAGCGCAGTATCCAACTTTGTCTCTGTGCAGTCAGCGCAGTTTCTGTATCCATTGCCGCCTGAGGCGGCTCCAGTAATGCCGCCCCCCAGCCCGATTCACGCTAGTGCGGAGAGCGCAATTGCGCTCTCTCGCCCTAGTAAAGCCGAATTTCCGGTTCAAAAACCGGAAATTCGGCTCTTAAAGGCACCAGGAGCGGCTTTTTGCTGCCCCTGGAAACCTAGCTGGCGATGCCGCCTGAGGCGAGCACCTCAGCTCGCCTCATTGGCGGATCGCCCCTGTGTGCAGTGCAAATCGGCAAATGCAACTTCGCCTCTCATCCCTCTCATGCATCATACGGTACAATACTCGTCATTGCATGTGAATATTTTAATGGTAAATAATGCTATCTAAAGAAAAATCCCTTATATTTTTGTAAAACGTGAAGATGCATGCATCTTCCATTGTAACAGATATATCTTATACCTGGACTCTGATATACATGTATTGGCACAATTTAAATGGAAATACTGTGCTAAGGTCTCAATCCCTGGCCCTAACTTATTATAAATGTATTATAATGTAATCGCAGGCGACAGGAATAAAAGGAACAGCAGACAACTAGAACCCTATCAGGGGAATGTAATAAAAGTCGCAAAGAGCAAAACAATTCGCACCAATAAGACTAAAAATCCACATCTCGCAAAGTAATATTGTTCCTTAAACTGTTATTGCATTGCGAATTTTAATTGCGCATTGCGAATTTTAATTGCGCACTCATAAGAAGTGCTTGAAGGTGTCGTAATCTTTTGGAGCAAACATAACGACTTTTTCAGTAAGAAGTTTTATTACATTGACTGCGCATTGGCGCAAACTATAAAATTCGCAAACGATCTTTCACTGTCGGAAGTGGTCGCTAAGTGGTCGCTAAACAGTTTCCGGGCTCGCAAAAGCTATATTAAATTCGCACAAAGCAAAATTTGTTTGCGCAAAGGCATAACTTTTCGCATTGTGTTTACCCCAGGCAAATCTATGTCGAGGAATCTATAGCAAATCTATTTTAATAGCTTTATGCATTTCTTAATGGCGTAGTTCACCTTTAAGTTCACTTTCAGTATGTTATAGAATGGCCAATTCTAAGCAACTTTTCAATTGGTCTTCATGATTTATTTTTTATAGTTTTTTAATTATTTGCCTTTTTCTTCTGTCTCTTTCCAACTTCCAAAGGGGGTCACTGACTCTATTTAAAAAGCAAATGCTCTGTAAGGCTACAAATGTATTGTTATTGCTACTTTTTAGTACTAAATTTTCTATTCATATTCAAGTCTATTATTCAAATCAGTAATTTGTACCCTAGCGACCAGATTAAATTTGCAAACTGGAGAGCTGCTGAATAAAAAGCTAAATAACTAAAAAAAACATAAATAATAAAAGATGTAAACTAATTGCAAATTGTCTCAGAATACTATTCTGTACATCATACTTAAAGTATTCTCAAAAGTGAACAACCCCTTTAACACCCATTGGTGAGGGTGAGTGGCTGATCATTGCCAATTTGTGAATGTGCTCATCTACTTTTCTCTTCTCCTTCTATGGGTTCTGTGGGGTATTTATACATGGAGTTGCCCTTTGCCATCCTGCTATGGGTTCTGGGGAGTTTTATACATGGAATTACCATGGTACCATCCTGTCATGAATTCTGGGGGCATTTATACATGGAATTGCACTGTGCCATCCTACTTTGGATTCTGGGGGTATTTATACATGGAATTGCCATTCTACTATGAATTCTGGGGTTATTTATAAATGAAGTTGCAATTATGCTGTGAATTCTGGGGGATTTATAAATTAAGTTGCCATTCTGCTATGAGATCTAGGGGTATTTATACATGGAATTTCTACTGTGCCATACAGAAAATACAGGGTTACAGATCTTAGTACAAAGTTAATCCAGAAAATGATCTAATTACATTTTGGAGTCAGGAAGACATTTTTTGAAGCAAATTGGATAAGCTTTAGAAGGGGCTGTTCTCCTTCCTTTGTATCAGCTAGAAGTTAGACAGGTTTTACTTAGGCCAAAAGGCTAGACACGTGTCTTTTTTCAACCTAAATTACTATGTTTATATATAATTATTATGCTGATGCTGTGGGATTGGAAAATTTGTACAACTGCCCCATAATAATATAACATTGCTGTCTAACTAGCAGAAAAGGTATCCATGTATTGAGAGATTTTTCACATTACTAATGCAGTTACTTCATGGCTTTCCCTACTACAGGTTACACACTGCTCCAGGCCTACAGTTCCTCATACCTTGCATTTTGGCAGAGCAATAGAGTGAGGCAGTGCATGGGGAGGTGCTAGAACTTGGGAGAGTGCCTGTGCTCACTGATTCTTACTATATAATGCATTCTTGTACTTTTTTTATTTTGCTTGGCCTGTCAGTAATCTCTATATCTTACTGCTTGTGTGGCAGTTGTCCATTGCTCTATATGTATGTATTTGGTGTGCCAGTGCCTCGGGTTCTTACGATATAATGTTCTTTATATGGCTTGTGGTGCCTTCTCTATATTATGTTCTTGGGAGTTCAGTACCTACTGCTCCTTTATGTCTTTTGAGTACCCCACAGTCTCTGCATGTAATGTACTTTAGGTGCCAGAATCTTTTTCCCCATAATGTGCTTGTAGTGCAGCATTCACAGCTCTCAGTTAAAATTGTGCATGTGGTGTTAATACCCCCTTCCTGCAGTGTCAGACTTTAAGCAAATTTTGCCCCCACTGCTATGGTTTGATTTTCCTGAAAATTCAGTGAAAACACACAGGAAAGGGGGTGGATCCCAAAGGGAAAGACCAAAAAGGGGCGTGGCCAATTTTTTGCCGCGGCACATGTGCACCTCATCCTGGCCTCCCCTGTCAAAACCATCTTCTGCTGCCTATGTCCAAAGGGTTATTGCAAAGTAAAAGCAAAAAATACCAGACATTTCAAGGGCCTCAATCCCCCTTCATCAGTGCTAAAGCACACACCTATAAATTGGCAAAAAGTAATCTTCGGTTTTTAGGGTTTTTTTGTGCAAACTAGGGCCATATTTTTCACAATTTAGAAATATGAATGGCTAATGTTTTGGTAAAAATCACTTTTAAAAATTATCACAATTTCACTCTTCATGTTCAAGGTTTCACTAAGTATCAGTGAACCAGAGAATTATGGAAACTTTATGCCAATTGCCAGCAGTACCTGTTAAATTCTGCTTACTAGACCCTGGGATGTTTTATTTACGTGATTATTAAACAACTTTATGGTTTTCCTAAAACAAGATCATTGCAAAAAATTAATGTCTTGTCACTTGTGCCAGTAAAGAAAAAGACATGCCCCCCCCTCGGTTTCCAACAATATCTTCCACCACCAGAGCCCCATCTCCCAAAATCTGACCAAAAAGTATATTAAAAAGTAAAAAGCTCTAACTAGGGAACAAAAAATGTTTGCCAATGCCCTTATTATGATGTAGTCAGGGCAGGGTCGGACTGGGGGGCCCGGGGCCCACCGGGACCGCTGTCCAGGGCCCCCCTCTGGCCCCCGCTACCTACTTTGAGCCGAATCGCCGATCACCATACTCGCTCAGGCGGCGCATCGCGCATGCGCAAAAATCACTAAGCACACATGCGTAAACGAGGCTAGGCGCGCATGCGCAAATAGCGCTGCGCCGAAATTGTTTTTCTTTAGAAAAACTGTTTGGGAGAGCGGGTCTGGCCCGGCGGGGGCCCACTAGGGTCGGGGCCCACCGGGTATTTTCCCGGTGTCCCGCTGGGCCAGTCCGACACTGAGTCAGGGACAATTTTCCACTGCTTTACACAAGCAATTAGGCAGTCGTTTAGATTATCTGCAATGGTGCAAGCTAGAATGCTTTATTTATTCTGTAGAATGTTTTACCATACCTGAGTAAAAAACTCTAGAAGCTCTCTGTTTGTTTAGGATAGCAGCTGGAATATTAGCTTGGTGTGACATCACTTCTTGCCTGAGTCTCTCCCTGCTCACTTATAGCTCTGGACTCAGATTACAGCAGAGAAGGGGGGGGGGAGAAGAGCAAACTAAGCATGCTCACGCCCAGGGCAAGGAGGTTTAAGCTGAAGGCAGGAAGAAGCCCATGTGTACAGAATAGAAAGAAAGAAATGCAGTGTTTCTTTTGACAGAGGACTTTGAGGGTTTAATGGTATATTTAGGTGTACTTTTCTGATAAGACTTACTTAGTTTTAACCTTTCCTTCTCCTTTAAACTAGAGACTAGCAGATGAATATTAGAGGGTCGGTATATAAAGATAAGTAATGCAAAACAATAAAATGTATGTTTTAGCCTCACTGAGCAACAGTATTTTGGCTGACCAAAGTGGAAGGCAAAAAAAGCTATACAAATGAAGACTGATTGAAAAGTTGCTAAGAACAGGACATTGTACACAATTCCGTGTATTTCCTTAAAGAAACTACTGTAGTAGATGAAAACGCATATAGGCCAGCATTAAATAGCACTTGGTTATATTGGTACCACAACTAGACATTTTGAATTGAGAACCCCTTTGATGGGCATCATTTAGTCAGACATTTTTTTTTGTGTACCTTTTTGTTCTTGTGGTTGCGGCCAGGTAGGGAGGTCAGAAGCAGTGGGCTTCATGCAGGGAGCGGGCCTTTGTGCAGGGAGCAGATCTGGGCCGGAGGGGCCCATCTGTTTTTTTCCCGCAGTTACCACCGGCCCAGTCCGACCCTAGCAATAAGTGATTGGAGCATCACTGTATGAGGTGCAACTCATTTCAATTGACTATTTACATGCAGAACCATGGCATAGTATTCATCTGGTCAGTTATCTAAACTTCTATTTCACTAATAATAAAATTCTCAGAGAACAAACAGACATTTTTGAGAGCAAATTGTTTATGTAAAATCTGGGAAAAATGAATGGGAAATTGATGGGACTGCAAAAAAATGGGGGCGCCGTGACACGCGCAGACTACACAATCTTATGGGATGCGTGACGCCGACGCTCGCATAAGCGAAAGTTGTCTGGCAAGTAGTAGAGTCTGGTCTAGGGGTAGGCAGAAGAGGTAGCTGTCCAGCGCCATAGGCAGCTGCCTCTTCTGCCTACCCCTAGTTCCGGCCCTGTAATACAGCAATACATAGAACCCTATGTTGGTTCCGTCTCTGTGTGATCCCATCTTCAAGTACAAGTTGTGTTGCTGTCTGTGTCCGATGTCTCAATCTCTCTTGGTTTCCCAGGCCTCTTGCTTTTCCCCTTTCCCTGGATTATCTGTTTCAAGAAGGTGTTGTCTGCAGGAGAATCTTTGAGATGCACTTTGGGACCAGCCTTTGGCTTTCCAGTAGAAACGGAAGAGCTTGAAAGCTGGAGATGAGGTCTTTCAACTTGACAGGCTAAATCAGTGTTGTTCAACTTCTTTGGTACTGAGGGCCAGAATTAGTCCATACATTGCCTATACATAGGCAGAAGATTCCCATTTATTCTTCCAAGGGTTTACACAACAAATTTCCACCCCCGGGATGGAGTGCAACTATAAGGAAGTGCAAAGTACCTATAATAAATGGTTTCAATAAGTGCAACACTATGGACTAAGTTTTTGGGCCTGGGCCTCTCCCAAATAATACTTTTTTGCAGCCTCCTATTGCCTATTGTGTTCCCTCTGTAGAATGAGCAGATACGGCCCCTTTATTTTTTTCTCAATGGTGCTATTTTCCGTCAGGAAGTAAGATAGCTCTTTAACGCCATCTTGTGGCCAAAAGCCCAAATTAAAGCGACAAAAATGTATTTCTGCATAGCTTGCCATTTTAAAAAAATTAAAAAATCTGATTTTGATTTAATAAATATTAAAGGAGAACTAAACCCCCCATAATAAGAAAAGCTCCTACCTATTACCTTAGATAGTGCCCCTCGCACATACTCACGTATTGTTGCAGAGTAAGAGGCACGGAGCCCATGGGTGCCCTCTTCTGGCTCTTCGGTCTTCTTCGGGTTCTCTTACTTCCTTCCGGCATTTTTGGCACATGGGCAGTTGCTATGAACCGATAGATTGCTCCATCTGCGCATGCACCAATACAGCACTTTAGGAGAACTAAAACCTAAAAATGAATAGGGCTAAAAATGCCATATTTTTTATACTGCACCAGGTAGTAGGTAGGGGCTTTTCTTATTGGTGGGGTTTAGTTCTCCTTTAACGTTCCTTAACATTTCTTCACTGTCCTTATCGATAAGGACACTGTTCTACAGGTATGGAACCTATTATCCAAAATGCATGGGACCTGGGTTTTCCAGATTAGGGGTCTTTCTTTAATTTGAATGTCCATACTTTAAAGGAGAATTCAATCCTAAACTTCAAAAACTCCTAATCCCTACCTTACATATACCCCCTCCCTTTAGCCTAAATGTTACCCCGGGCAAATGCCCCTAATGTTTTACTTACCCCTCTGTGCAGATTTAGGCATCAGAGTTCACAGGCGCCATCTTCAGCCGCTTCTGTAATCTTCAGAATGAGATCGGCGCTTCTGCAATTTTCGTGAGTTTCGGCGCATGCACAGTTGTATCGAAGCAGAAAATTGCTCCAACTGCGCATGCACCGCCATGCCAGTCTCATTCCAAAGATGACTGAATCAGCTGAAGATGGTGCCCGTGAACTCTGTTGCTTGAATTTGAATTAATTAATGTAAACATGAATTAAATCCAATTCACTTGTTTTTTCCCCCAATAAGGATTAACTAGTTAAACTTAGTTAACTTAGTTAAAAGCACTGTAAAAAAATAAACAAAGCTTTGCCTGTTGGTAGCAGCTTCTCAGTCTGTAGAATTGCAAATGGCATCAGCTCAGAATGTTGAAAATTGCATTCTCCCAAGTCATAATCACGGTACCAAACCTAAAATGGGCCAAAGTGCAATCTGCATTCAGCAGAAAGTCCACTTAAAACTTAATGCCTTTAAAAACTCAGTATGATTCTGTTCACATATAAAACAGATTCTGCAAGAAATGTTCTGAAAATGTTAATTTAACTGATTTCTATACCACTGATGTTCTCCAAGGTTACTAATGCTTTAATCTCAGAAAGTTGTCAGCTTGAGCAATCATGGAAAACTCCACTGATAGCAGAGATATGTTTCATGGATTAGACGACGGTGATTGGCATTTTTCGTAATTGGCCAAGTGCAAGCTTTTTAAATCGTGTTCTTAAGTTATAACATTTCCATGGGGACCATAGCTTTTTGTGATCTCTAATTACTTTTGGAAAGAAACTCGTTACAAAGACTTACTTTTAGGGGACCAGAAAGGGATTGCTTGGCAACGCAGCTTGCACTTTGAAGGCTAGAGCACACCCTTTTAACATCAATGATTTTATTGTCCTCACTGTTTGGCTTATAGTACCAAGAAACTCAGATTTACTGATGTTTTTTTCCTGGACTGGTGCTCATTTTAGGAAAAAAAATACTCCCTTCTGGGGAAAAAAGTAGCCCAGCATCATTCTGCCATTTTACTTACCTTTACTTGGTAAACATGAGCTTACCTAGTGAATCAAAACGTATGTTTAAGTAAAGTACATATTTTGGAACAGCTATGTGCAAAACTGGCACAGCCAGGTGCAATTGAGCCACTATTTTCAAATACTGCCTCGCGTTTTTTTCACCCTTTGTGACGTGTTCACCCTATACTTTCAGTGTAACTGTGCAGATTGATGCAGGACACTGAGGGAATCCTGGAGCTACTGTCTGGTCCAGAGGTGGTGGTAGTTCCAGGGTTCCCTTGTGTCAGCAGCATTTAATTCAGAACAAAAGGCAGATAGAACTGGCACAGTGGTGCAGAGCAGAACTATAGGGAAGTACATGGAGTAATTTTCTATGCAAATAAACTGAGCAGGCGGAAATTGCTGGGCCACAAATGCACTTGTGGACGTATGTGAGCCCTTTTGTCTGAAAAGGAACACCTGGGAAAGGTAATATGTAAGTAAGGAAATTGTGGTTTCCTTTGTCCTTTAGTATTTTAAATTAACGGATCTGTGTTAAGAACGATCGTATGATGTATAAAATCCTCTGTATAAAACTGACACATCAATACTGTTACTCTCAGGGTCACCTTCATCTCTAGGAACATGGGCTTTTGGTACATGATGATGCACAGAAGAGAAGCTACAGAAAGCTGTTGCGATCACCAAGCACCCCATTTATCAGCTCTGTGGAGACTCTAGAGTTAGCTAAAGTAATTTAGTATAAAACCATGGAATAGAATCTCTAGAGGAAGTTGTCTCCATGTTTGACTCAACCGGGGCATCTTAAGTAGATTACCCAATTACCATTATTTCTGTCCCTATCAATTATCGTATTGAGCACAAAAGACTTTTATTTAGAGGTTTGTCCCAGTGGGAACTGTGTAAATGATGGCAGGTATATAGCACCCAGGCTGAGGTATTGGCTCCTTTAGATCTTCAGGACAAGGTGGGACTGTTTAAGGGGAGCCTGGGTGTGCTGAGACAATTCAGTAAGTTTTGGAGAAGCTGTGAGGAAAACATTGCCTGTGTAACAAACTGCCTCTGACATTGGGACTTCAGAGAAAAACTGACACGTGACGGCAGAAAGGATTTTTGTTTTGTCTGTTGAATTCCAAATTGGTGAGACTTTGCTTTATTGTTTTCTTCTTAAGCATGGAGGTTTTGCCTGATTACTGTGAAAAATAAACCACTGGCAGGAGCCTGAGAACTTTGTGTTGCCAACCTGAGCCTTCTGTCTCTTCTGTGGAATTGTTTTGCCTGACTGCTTTGAGCAATTCCCCCCACAAGAGTAACATGATTATATTCAGCTGTGTGCCTGCTTTGTAAGGCATAGTTTGTTTTTCATGATAAATATTTAAGCCAAACCTTCCAAAGTTAATATTAAATTGGGATTTTGGGAGCCATGAAAAAATAGGGATTACTTCCAAAGTATTCTGCTGGAAATATAATATTCGTATTCTGCTAGCACAATGGGAGATTCCGGCAACATTCAGTACCTTTTGTCTTTGACTGTGAAGAATAACTTCAATACAGAGCATTATACCCCAGAGTTCTCTATTCTTTCGCTACAGCAGGAGTGAGGTAACCATCAGATAATCACCTACTCAGGTTCCATTCACCCATCCATTATGCCTTCCAAACCGAAAAAACCATAGGAAAGAAATAATCTGTTGCATTAAATGGGCTTTTCTGATGTTAGCAGCATTAAAAGAAATTGCTGGAGTTCAGGCTGTAGAAATTAAAAAAAAAACGAAAATCTATTTTGTCTGGAAATTTACTGGCATGTTAATAAATGCGCATTTCCACTTGTGTGGCCTTGACCTAGTTTCTCTTTTTGTGAACTCTTGTTTTGACATTTTTTTGTATGTGCATGACACAGTGGAAACGCTTGTTTGCTCACTGCATGTAATTGTAATGTGTTTTGCATGTACATCTGATCCTAGCATTTTATCTAGTGCATACACTCATAACCAAACAAGCCTAACGCATTTCATATTGTTAGATATGTATTCATAGTCTATGAAGATTCTCAATTATCCAGTATCTAGTAAAATTTAGTCATTTAGGGGGTTATTTATTAAAATCGGAATTCTAAAAACTCAAAAAAATTTGAGATTTATTACACCCAGAGGATGCAAAAAGTCAGAATCCGAAAATACTCCATCTTCAACCTGTCGAGGTTCTGTATAAGTCAATGGTAGAGGTCCTATTTGCAATTTATGGTCTGTGTTGGATTTCATACGATAATCCAACATTTTGTGCTTTTCCGCCGATTTCACAAAAAATCTGTCTTTTTGGGGGTCCTGTTTTTACGGATGCAAATTTTTTAGTGTTTTTTTAAAATGATAAATAAAGTTAAATCATGGATTCTAGTTTGGTCTGACTTTTTTAAAACATGAGAAAAATTCGGATTTTGATAAATAACCCCCACAGAGTTTTTCTTGAAAACAATTCACAAAATCTGTCTTTTTGGGGGTCGTGTTTTTACGGATGCAAATTTTTTAGTGTTTTTTTAAAATGATAAATAAAGTTAAATCATGGATTCTAGTTTGGTCTGACTTTTTTTAAAACATGAGAAAAATTCGGATTTTGATAAATAACCTCCACAGAGTTTTTCTTGAAAACAATTCATTACTCATTTAAGTGGCTTCTTCAGTTCAAATGAAGTGGTAGGGAATTCCCTGGCATCTAAACCCTTGAGGGTAGTAAAGCCACAGATATCCAATCACAATGGTTCCATTGAACTTCAGTAAAGTGTTGGCTTCAGCCAACACTTTACTGAAGTTCAATGGAACAAGATGAAGTCACTCCATGCCTATATGGACTCCCAAAAATACACATGGTAGGAGCCTCTCTGAGGCCGATTGTCAGTAACTTACAACATTGTGAATTATGTGGTCAACATTTTAGCTCCCTTAGTTGGCAACACATAACACCACATTCAGAACTCCATGGACTCTGTCAACAAAGTGCATGAGGTAAAACTGGAGACCAATGAGACTATGGTGTCCTATGATGTCACATCTCTATTCACGTGCATACCCATATCCGAGGCAAATAGAACAGTGAAAAAAGACACCACCCTCGGCAGCAGAACAAATCTGAACCCAGTACGAGTTTGTTCCTTACTGGAAATATGCCTTAAAACCACATACTTCACAAGGAAGTCTTTTATAGACAAAAACATGGAAGAAGTGGAAAAGAAAGCCCTGAATACCTTGAAGGGAACAGCACCAAATCATTGGTTTAGATATGTTGACGACACCTGGGTCAAAATTAAAGCACATGAGGTTTCAACTTTTACTCAACACATAAACTTGTTGGACAAAAATATTACGCTTACTACGGAAGATGTAAAAGACAGAAAACTGGCATTTTTGGACTGTGCAATGGTTATAAAAGAGGGGGGGGGAACCCACTCACACCAATCAGTTTTTGTTATTTGATTCCCATCACCCTCTGGAACATAAACTGGGGGTTATAAGAACTTTACACCATTGGGCTGACTTACAAACATAGCTACTAAATTGCACAAGTCTAATAGCAACCAGGAGACAAGGTTTATTTGCTTAGTGTACTACAAGGTGCAAAAAATTACAATCAACCACGTTTTGTGCATTTTGCTCCTGCACTTTCTGCACTTCAAACACCTACTGGAGTACAGAAAATCAAGAGTGCAGAACTCTGCATTTGCCCAATGCATTCAGCATTGCATTTGTCAAGTTAGATGATGGGTAGGGGATGTGATGTCTACATGCCTTCTACATCCTACCTGTTCCCTTACTTGTGAGTCAGGTGGAGCGTGCAGGACTGGTACACGCTAGGGCCAAAGTGCAACTATTCTAGCATACTGATTGTCTTCTTTTTATTAGGAATGCACTGAATCCTGTATTTGGTTTGGGATTCTATGGTTCTGAACCTTTTTCAGCAGGATTTCGCCTGAATCCAAGAATCTGTCCGAACCAAATCCAAAGCTCAAAACCATGTAAGTTTAGATGTCTTGATTAAGGGTATTGAAAAATGTTTTTATGATCCCTGATGCAAACAGACTTTGTGTAATCCTTATGTTGCGTGCAAATTAGGGTTCAGGTGTGATTCTTTATTTGGCTGAATCCCAGGGTCGGATTACCCACTAGGCGCCCTAGATATCCGGGCCTGGAAAACAGGAAAAAAAAGATCACCTATGAAATAAGAAATATTTTGGGTTCCAGGCCCCCCTAACATTGCAGCGCGTTGACGTTGTGGCGTGGTGACGCCATGGCACGTGAATGTTACAGCATGGACAGTGACACCGTCACGCACGCTGCGCACGACACCATTGCATCACTGGGGGAGGATCACCAAAGGCAATAAAATAATGGGTATGCGCAGGGAGAGCTACAGTTGGTGCCTAAACTTTATTGTATTAGGACCTCCTCTCTGTCTCTAATTCTGTGTTTGCCTTATGGCCTATTTATTTTTTGGGTCGGTCTGTAAAGCAAGTGTGTGGCAGCAGTGCCTGTGCAGCAACTGTGGCTGTGCCTGCTGCAGGCTGAATTTTTTTTAATTGTTTTAGTATATTTTTGAAGAGTGTGACTGTCTGACTGGCTTGTGAGGGGGGGGGAGGGGCAGTCAGGCCAGGCTGGCAGGCTGTTCTGTAGCCATTTGAAATTGATCTGGGAGTAAAATTGAAAAGGGCCTGTAGGGCAGTGGGTGTGGAACTGTTGAACTGTTGCAGGGAGTGGGGGAGGGGGGCAGACAGAAATTAGAAAAAAAAAAAAAAAAATTATTTGGGTGCAAAGTAATTTGTAAAGGGCCTCTGTGAGTGGGACTGTGCAAAACACAGAAATATGTTCAAACTTTCATAACCTGCCAAATTTTGTAAAATGAACATGGTAATTAGGGGGTGTGTCCACAAAAATGGGCGTGGTCAAACATTGACATTTTTATCCCTCTTTCTATTTCCAAAATGTTGGGAGGTATGTGCTAGCATAGCAGTGCTTCTTTTACAACTATAACTTTAGGTGGTTCAAGGTGGTGGGGGGGGGCAGAAGCACTACCTTGCCTAGGGCCCTGTTTAGTCTTAATCCGGCTCTGCAGAAACCATCCTGAAAGCTTCAGGGTTTGGCAGAATCCCGAAAATAGGGATTTGGTGCATCCTTATATTTTTGATAAAGTCATTTTTAAAAGTTGCATCAACGGATGAACATTGTAAGATGTCACGTTTTAATGTCAATCACAAGCAAGCCCTACTGCTGTGGATTAGAAGTTAAAATTTATTTTTTTGGAATAAAATTGAAAGTTTTCCAAAGATGGAAAAACACAATCAAAGGAATTCTATCCATCGGGTATATACTTAGGTTGTCATGTGTTTCTTATATTTTATGATAGCCTGCAGAGTCAATTTATAAAGAGAATTGCATAGTCTTTCATTTGAATTTATACCTGGTGTGATGCTTTTAATAAAGACATGAACCATGTAATTTGATGGTAACAATAAGCAAGTTTCTCCAAAGAACTTTAGTGCTGCGGCCAGCAGGGGGCACTGATATACAAAGATTAGCAGCAAATTCCAAATACATGTCATCTATTTGTTTAAAAACTAGAAATGCTGCTCTTTTATCATTTAATCAGTTCTGTACATACACGCTGCCATACTAGGGGTTAGCCCACGCTATGTGGGCCTCTTTATGTTGTGTCCTTCAGTTCTGATCTGTGGTTATAATCCTACTACTAACAGCAGTTGTAATGATTGTTATTAACAATGAATATTTATAAAGCGCCAACATATTCCAGAGAACTGCTCTATAGAAAAAGTTACAACACAATTTCAGATGGAAATGTAGAATGGTTGAAAGCAAAAGTAGCTGAGAAATAGACCAGTAAAATGCAGCCATAACAGGCAGGATAAAGAATATGCAGTTCAACTAGATCCATGGTGGGTAGAGGTAGACAATAGGAAAGGGGCAAAGACAGCAAAAGTATAAGGATCAGAGAATAAAAAAAAATAGGGAAACACAGAAAAAACAGGAATGTTTGCAAGGCAAAAGTGAAGAAAAACTAGCAGTTAGGCGGGTTTAATTTAGATAAAAAGATTGAGCTTGGATGTACAGTGAAACCTCAATTTTACATATCCTGATTTTAAGTTTTCCCTTATTTTACACAGACTCGAACAGTTAGATTTAGGGATACAGAGATTCTCAGAGTTAAGCATCACTGTGAGCATCCTTCTAGCACTGGGGACTAGTTCATCTATAAATGAGTAATACCTCTGGTTGTAACTAACACTTTGTCTGTGCCAGTGCCATCCAGGGAAGTATGTGAGGTATTCAATATTGTACCGTCTGTAACTGCAAATTCATTGTATGACAGCCAGCAAATTATTAGTATTTACTAATTGTCTTTTGAACTTTGAACCTATGACGCCCAGGTTATTGTGAGATCTGTTTTGTGTTGTGCAAAGTCAGCCTGGTAAACCTTTCCTCCATCCTACAACAAGTGCCTACCTGAGAGCCAGAATCCTGTGTAACACATGCTTTACTTGCGCCCTCTGATTTAGGTAAGAAACAACAAGGTCTTAAGTATTACATTAGCATAGTATGGAGACTTCTCAGTTAAAAATATATCCCTGTTGGCTACCTTGCACTTCTAAGTTCTTAAAATGATTGCCTTTGTAAAGTACATCCCTCTGACCAGCACGTAAGGATTGTAAAGAAAATTGCTTTTCCCTGCGTCATCTATCAGCTTTAAAATATATTCTATTATATGTAATTTTAGTGTGTGCTCTTTCTGTTTCCTAATGTAGTGCAAAATGTGCTGTTCTCTCAAGCTTTCTTGCTTTTCTTGTACAGCTGTAATTCAGCAATTATGCAACTTGCACTTAATTCAGAGCAGCCAATTAGATGCTTGCTTTCATTTGTTTCACTGCACTAGACTAAAATTAGCTGCTTTTGGGTTGCCCTTGGTTATTGACCTACGAAAAACCAAATGATATCACTATTAATTGTCACTGATATAAACAGCGGAAATCACCACCAAGGTAAATTATTAGGGTTGTAAAACTAAAGTTGGTCATTCACCTTAAGATCTGTTTGTTTTGTAAAGTTTCCAAACAAGTGGATGTTTGAATGATTTCGCCACCTACATTTTGGGCCAAATTGGACTGATCTGATCATTTGGCCCCTGAGCCAATGATTGGAAAATAATGGGTACCTATGCAAGCCTTTCTTAAGAGGATCTTATCAAGGCTCCAATGTGGTCCCACTGGACAGGATTTTCAAACCTGCCCCATAGATTTATGACTGATTTTCGCCCTCTATTGGGGAGGCATTCATGGAGGGTCCATACAATGGCAGGTAAGATATCGCCTAGATAAAAAATGGCCAGCTTAATACCTGTTACTGTACCTGTGCTTGTCCCTGGTGGTCTAGCGTGGTGCGACGGGGTTGCCCACCGCGTCCTTTTCCTCTGCGTGACAGCTCCTCAATGTCGCATGCGCACCACCAGCATAGGAGCGAAATTTAAATATTTTAAGAGCCAGCTGTCTCTGTGTCTTTGCCCAACATAGGTCTATTCACATAGTTCCTGGGTGTGATTTCTTGTGTATTCTGATCAGTTCTTGACCCTGCCCAACCCTTGTCTGCTGCCTGTCCTGACCCCTGCCTGGATCTCGACCATGCTATCAGATCCCATCTATATGTGCCATTTCGTGTACCGACCTAGCCTGTGACCTCGATTACGATCTCTGCCTCTGATTCTGAACTGCTTATCCTGTATTGGTATCGACTTTGCCTGTCTTTGACCATGCTCTTATTCTCCGTTCAATTTACCCATACCGTTCCCTTGCTCGCGCAGAACTCTCTCCTTGGTTCTCTCACATTAAGACCTGGCGGCATCTGAGTAGCAGAGGGCTCCCCCCGAAGTGAAAGGCAGTTGTTAAAGGAGGAAAAGTGAGCCGTGACCAGGGACCTTGGGGTTTGTTTTGGGTTTGGGACACCTAACCTCAATGCTAAGAATAAAGTAACAAAAATCAAATAAAAAAAACAGTGCCTTGTACTTCGCATATATTGTTGTATCGGTGATTTGACATACATTTCAGTGGCAGTTACAACCTGTTCTTTCAAATAAAAGCACATTGTGTTTGAACATTAATGTTCCTTTGATTTAGATGTGATGGCCTGCTGTTTCGCAGTGGCACCATTTTATAAATATGTGCTCTTACGAGCTGCATATGTGGGTAAGTGTGAATAAAAATAGAATAATGGAGAAAAGGAAAATAGGAAGCACTCATATAATATTACACGCAAGTCAAATGTACTGAGACAAAATGCAGCTAAGTAGAAAGTTCAAGGCAGAAATAGTACTGTAAATGCACAGAGATGAAAAATGGCACTGAGGAACAGCATCTCATCTCCTTAGCACTGGATTGCAATTATATACACAAGTAAATAACTGATCAGGGAAATAGGAAAAAGGGGTCAGATGATGCGGGAAAAGACTATTAAAGGGGTAGGTCACCTTTAAGTAAACTTTTAGTATTTTATAGAATAAATTCTAAGCAACTTTGCAGTTGGCCGTCATTATTTATTTTTTTAGAGTTTCTGAAATATTTGCCTTCTGACTCTTTCCAGTTTTCAAATGGGCGTCACTGACCCCATCTAAAAACAAGCTCTGTAAGGCTACAATATATATTCAGAGCCCTGTCATATTTAATAATATAAAGGGGATTTGGCTGTCTTTAAAATATTTCACATTTGTAGAATGTTTTTTTTATATACAGAACAAATAATACAGCTGGCCTTATAAACGGGGCTGTGTCAATTAACTTTTGAACGGAGAGATTTCATTCACTTAAAATTGCCCCTAGAGCTTCATGCATGCTTTCCATTTTACCTAGTGCAAGCTTCCATATGTTACAATGTGCTCTTTAGCAAGACTCACTTATTTAAGCATCAGTGTGCCTTTGCTTTTAATGTGATTTCCTTTTCATAGTGGCACAATTTACTCTTACTTGAAGACTAAAATGTAATTTCATTTTAAGCAATCCCAATTGATTTCCTTTGCTTTGCTCTCATTTTAGATGAGAAAAATATGTTTAGTACTGAGAAGGCTGGGTATGGGCTTAGCTCTGATCTCAATTGTAACTGTTTAGAGCCAGTATTTCTTCTGATAAGATGTGGGTTTAAAAAATGTTCCTTTCTGACATTTCTCTTATAAAGGGTTTATATTTTGAAGAGGTTTATTAAAGGGGTTGCTCCACCTTCCAACATTTTATTTCAGTTCAGTTAGATTGTTCACCTGAAATAAAAGCTTTTCCCAGTTACTGTACTTTCTATTTGTGACCGTTTTTCTAATATTGAAGTGTAAAGTTTCATTTTTCAGAATCCCTGAGTTTCATTAAAGGCCGCTGTTAGAATTGATACAATAGTTGCTAATATTCCACAGATGCTGCTGAGAAATGTATCAACTAATGTCGCAAATTGTAATAGTTCAGAATCTGCACCCGGATCACTGAGCTGCCAGTCTGAAACACCAGAGACACAAACATTAAACTTCAGTTTTGGAAAAACGGTCAAAAATAAAACATACAAAGCAATTAAAAGAAGACTTTATATCTGGTGAACAATTTGAAGACACCTGAACTGAAAAAAAGGGTTTGGAATGCACCCCTTTATGTGCCAATGGATTTCAATGGGAGAGGTCAACACATACTGTATATCAAAAAATATGGGGCATATTTACTAAAGGGTATAAGTGAAAATTTGGTGTAGTTTCACCACCTTATTATTTTACTAAATGTACTAAAGGAGAATACAACAAAGAGAATTCTTCTGCAGGTGAAATTTCTCAAGTGAATATACTCGCAATTTACTAAGAGCACCAGGCCAAAAATCATGGCAATTCCCAGGGTCGAGCCCACAGAAAGAGACTATACTATGCTTTCAATAGGAGTAGATGTCACTGTGTTATTCCTCTATATTGACTCCAAAGATCCCAAATCTTATGAAACTTATCCAATTCTCCACTAGCTACATATGTGAGTTTTTCCATTACCATATAATCAAGTCTAGTTTTGACTTGATGCAGATCAAGTAGAGGTGTTTTCCATGCCTTAGCAATGGTTTGTTTAGCAGCTGAAAAGATGCGACTGATCAACTTTCTACTGTATTTGTTGCTTCCCGCCATGGAGGAGTGTTATTGCAGGGGATTTACTTAAAGGTAACCCTGTGACACTAGCAATCATTGTAAAGATTCTAGTCCAGAATCTAGTAGCCTTAGGGCAGGACCACCGAACATGTAAAAAAGACCCGATCTGACCGCAATCGTGGAAGCATTTCTGGGAAGTTTCCTGAATTAATATACTTGGAGAACACCTTGTCATATCCTGAAACCTATCGAGCCAGTCATCTTCTTCTGCTCCCATTGTCATATATAGTATAGATCTTTCAAAGGCTGCTGGTGAATTAACATATCGTAAATTCTGGAAATTGCACCTTTAAAAGGGAGAGTGTGAAGACATAACCTACAGATAGGTATAGAGATGAGAAATTATTTAGTCGCCACCACCAGGGAATTATGGGTTGTTAAATATGGAAAGAGCTGGGCGATGGGGAGACAAAAGGGGATAAGTGTCCCGATTACACTTCCACTTCCAGATTTGTAGAGAATGATTCACAGTGGGGGTAGAGGCTTGTGGGTTATTCTTGCACCATAATAAATTGCTGAAGGGTTTTTCCAACCAAGAGTATTTCCGTCCAAAGCGGGGAATTGTCTGTGACATCCCACTATCTGGGCTAATTGGGCTGCATAAAAATAGGCTCGAAAGTTTGGAATTCGCATACCACCTTTGGGTCACTTTCGCTTTCAATCTTGCTCGTTTGCCACCCCTAACAAACTTCTGACACTGAGACTGTAGTTTGGATAGGATAGTCATTGGGGGGGGGGGAACAGGTAGAGTGCAGAAAAGGTATAAAAGCTGAGGAAGCGTAGACATTTTTAAGGCATGAACTTTACCTAACCAAGACAATTTCATAGTTCCCCATATACGTAAAGTGTCAAATATTTTTTTAAATACCTTTGGGTAGTTAGCTGTAGAAAGGCCACTATAGTCAGGGGTTATATGATGCCTAGATATTTTATGCTTCTTGGTTGCCATTGAAACTCAAAATTGATTTCAAGCAGTATTTGTACATGAGTGGGGAGATTAATATTCAAAGCCTCCGACTTCTGGGAATTAACCTTCAGGCCCGAAATGGAACCAAAATCCAAAAGTACCTTATACAAGTGTGGGAGAGACTTCATAGGCTTGGTGACTAGTAGCAGCAAATTGTCTGCATATAAAACACATTTGTGATGCATATTGCTAACCTGAAGGCCGTAAATTTCCTTATGCTGACGGATATGGATCGCCAGGGGTTCAATGATTAAGGCGAACAAAAGAGGCGAGAGAGGACACCCCTGGTGGGTGCCTCTTTTAATATGAAATTTTTCAGAGACAAAACCTAAGTGCAGGACACTGGGGAGTGGTACAGTGTTTTAATGACATTTAAAAATGCAGGAGGGAACTCATATGTTAGAAGGGATTGCATTAGGAAATACCAGGAGACAATGTTGAAGGCCTTTTCCAGGTCCAATGACAAAAATATGGAAGGGATGTTCTTTTTTTTGCTCAGATGTATCATGTTAATAACTCTACGGATATTGTCTGTGACCTGTGTACCAGGAATAAACCCAGCTTGATCTTTATGTATCAAGTCACTAATGAAAGTATTCAATCTACCTGCGTGAATTTTAGACAACTTGAGGTCGATGTTGAGTATTGATATAGGACGAAAATGTTAGCATTGCATCTTATCCTTATTTGGCTTAGGCATTACAGCTATATGAGCAAGTTGGGATTCTGCATCAAAAGTTTCTTTACCGGACATAACATTGTTAAATAAAGAGGCTAGAATAGGGGCAATCGTTGAAGCATACAGCCTGTAATATTTGGCAGTGAACCCTTCAGGTCCTGGAGCTTTAGACAATATAAGCTCCTTTATGGCCTCAGTTATTTCATCAATGTCTTTTGGTTTCGAAATGCCATCTCGTTGAGGCTGTGATAATTTGGGAAGAGGAATACTGTGAAGAAAATTATTAATGTCTTGGGATGTAGGAATCCCCTTCTGGTCATATAGAGATTTATAAAAAGAGGCAAACTCGGTTAAATTTTTCCTGGATTGGCTGTTAAAGCTCTATCTCTGGTTCTAATTTGTGTAAAGGGGTTTGGTTAAACTTATTATTTAGCTTTCTAGCCAGCATAGTATCTGCTTTGTTGGCCTTTTGAAAATATTTTTGCTTTACCCACAGTAGCTTCTTGACTTCCTGTTCAGTCATTAATAAATTTAGTTCCGTTCTAATTTTCTCTATAGCACGCCTGTGGGTATTAGTAGGCCGGTTTTTGTTAGCTGATTCAAGCTTTGATAGTTGAACCAGCAAAGATGACATTTTCTCTTAATTAGTTCTTTTGCATTTCGCTGAAGATTGTATTAGTAAGTCTCTAATGTAGGCCTTATGGGCTGCCCAGAGAGTGAAAGTCATAATATCAGGGGTTTTATTCATCTGAAAAATGGATTGAATTTAATTTTCTATTTCCTTAGTTATGTGTGGATTAGATAGTAGAGTATCATCCAGTCTCCAAATAAATTGTTGCAGCCTAGGTGCAATCCCTCCTAACTGGAGCTTAAGTATAGAATGATCCGACCAAAGACATACGTGTATTGAAGTATGGGTTATTGAGGGGGTCATGGATTTATCTATGAGAATCATGTCTATTCTCGAATATGACTTGTGAGGGTGGGAAAAAACGCCAAATCCCGTTTAAAGAGAATCCCTCCATGCATCAACCAAAGATTGGTTTTGTAATACAGCTGAAAAATAGTGAGGGTGGCGTTGCAGACTGCTGGAGAGAGGAGCTTGTCTATCAATTTACTGGATTTACCACCTCATTTTTTGAAAAAAATATTTTTTATGGTCATTTGGGCCCTAAACCGCTGCCAGAGTGACTACTGCGTCCTGCAGCCAACCTGTTAAAATGAGGTATCTCCCCTCTTTGTCACCCAATGTGGATTGTATTTGGATATTCAGCCTTTTATGGAGGAATATTGCCACCATATGCCTCCATATTGCATTAGCGGTATATACCCGGGGATACATCCTATGAAAGAATTTCAGTTCTGAGGATTGGGAAAAATGTGTCTCCTGTAAAAACACAACATCAATATGCATTGAATGATCTTGTCTAAAGGTCTTAGCCCATTTTAGTGGAGAATTAAGCCCTTTAGTATTATGGGATGCGGTGTCAATGCCATGATGCCTTCATATTATACTGCTTATGCCTGTCACATTTTCTGCTGCAAAGACTTATAGTTAAACAAACCCATAGGATACAAGTGAAGTTAAGAACAAATAACAATATAAAGACAGACCAAACAAGAGGTTTGGGACCTAACAGCGTTTAGGATCGATGCACTCTGTCCAGAATCAGCTTATTGTGTGGAACATCCGGATCTCCTCCTGGAGATTGAGGATCATGTCAGGTAGGCCGCGTATTCGGATATTATTCCTGCGGGACCTATTTTCGGTGTCCTCCATCCGGTCTTGTAGACCTTTAATCTGTTGCTGAAGGTCCTATCAGCTGTAGTTTCAGCGACCAGCTCGTCTACCTTGTCTTCTATAGCAGCCGTTCGGGTGCCGAGTTCCTTAATCTCCTGCGTAACAGTTATGGAGTCCGCAACCTCCTTCAGTTCAGCCTGGAGCATTTGTTTAAATCTGCTTATAAGAGAAGCATCTCCAGAGTATTGTGGCACATCCCATAGCTCTTGATCTTCCTCAACCAAATCTATGCTGTGCTCCGAGCGTGGAGAGCTGCGAGGAGAAGAGGAGATCTCTCCGGCGGCAATCTTGGGTGAGGCAGGTTGTTTAAGGAACGATGACGGAGTGAGAACAAAACGTATAGGAGCGGCCTGTTTTTTTTAGCTCTGCTGCTTTTAGGCATCTTGTACACAGGACACAGAGTAAAAACACCAGTGGTAGTTTACCAAAAGTCCAGATATAAGCCGATAAGTCCCCCCTGGGATCAGAGCTAAGATGGAACACGTCTCATGAGTTCAGCATCCTAGGCCACACCTCCTAAAGCCTTTTTTTAACACAATCACTTAATTTCAGAAGCTCAAAAGTAAAGACAAATTAAAAAAACTGAAAATAAAATGTTAATTTCTAATACTTGGTTGAAAACCCTTTGCTGGCAATGAAAGCCTGAAGTCTTGAACTCATGGACATCCCCAGATTCTGGGTTTCCTCCTTTTTAATGCTCTGCCAGGCCTTTACTGCAGCGGCTTTCAGTTGCTGTTTGTGGGCCTTTCTGTCTGAAGTTTAGTCTTCAACAAGTGAAATACATGCTCAATTGGGTTCAGATCAGGTGACTAACTTAGCCATTCAAGAATATTTTACTTCTTTGCTTTAATAAACTCCTGGTTTGCTTTGGCTGTATGTTTTTGGCCTTTATGAAACGCCTCCGAATCAATTTGACTGCATTTAGCTGGATTTGAGCAGACAGCGTCTCTGAACACCTCAGAATTCATTTGGCTGCTTCTGTCCTAGATAACATCATGGATAAACACTAGTGTCCCAGTGCCACTGGCAGCCATGCATGCCCAAGCCATCACACTGCCTCCACCATGTTTTATAGATGATGTGGTATGCTTTGGATCTTGAGCTGGTCCACGCCTTCTCCATACTTTTTTCTTGCCATCATTCTGGTAGAGGTTCATCTTGGTTTCATCTGTCCAAAGAATGTTTTTCCAGAACTGAGCTGGCTTTTTTAGATGCTTTTTTTTCTTAAAGTCCAATCTAGCCTTTCTATTCTTGATGCTTATGAGTGGCTTGCACCTTGCAGTGCACCCTCTGTATTTACTTTCATGCAGTCTTCTCTTGGATAGACTTTCACATAAAAGCCCCCCCCTTAAATCAACTCCAGGGCTTTTATCTGCTTCATTGATAACAACATAACAAAGGAATTGCCCACACCTGCCCATGAAATAGCCTCTCCAATTATTTTTGAGCCCCTGAAATGAAGTGGTTGTGTTAAAAAAAGGCTTCAGCTCCTCACATTTTTATGCAATCTTTTTGTTCAACCCAGTGAATTAAAGCTGAAAGTCTGCAGTTCAACTGCATCTGAGTTGTTTCATTTAAAATTCATTGTGGTAATGTACAGAACCAAAATTGTCTCTGTCCAAAGATTTATGGGCCTAACTGTATGTAGTACTGGTCCCTGCAGTGGGGTGCTGGAGCCCAAGGGTGTATTAAAGGAGAACTAAAACCTAACTGAAGACTAGGCTAGAAATGTTGTACATTATGTTTTTGGATTCTTTACCAGCCCAAGGCAACCACAGCCTTTAGCAGGGAAGATCTGTGTCTCCAAAGATGCCCCAGTAGCTCTCTATCTTCTTTTCTACTGATTCATTGCACATGCTCTGTGCTGCTGTCACTTTCTGAGCTTAGGGACCCACTCACAATCTCTCTATATATATATATATATATATATATATATATATATATATATATATATATATATATATATATATATATCTGATTAGTAATATATTAAAAGGGGCATAGATTCACGGGAGGAGGGGGTCTGTTTAGAGCACTGGTAAGGCCCCATCTAGAATATGCCGTAAAGTTTTGGTCTCCATTACTCAAACAGGACATTATTGTATTAGAGAAGGTACAGAGAAGGGCAACTAAGCTGTTAAAAGGTAGGGAAAATCTTAGCTATGAGGAAAGACCAAATTGGGGATGTTCATGCTGGAGAAGAAGCGTTTAAGGGGTGATATAATAACTATGTATAAATATATAAGGGGGTCATATAATAATCTCTCTAATGCTTTATTTACCAGTAGGTCCAGCTGACACAAGGTCACCCATTCTGATTAGAAGAAAAGAGGTTCCGCCTCAATATTCAAAAGGTTTTTTTTACAGTGAGAGCTGTGAAGATGTGGAATTCTCTCCCTGAATCAGTGGTACTGGCTGATACATTAGATAGCTTTAAGAAGGGGTTGGATAGCTTTTTAGCAAGTGAGGGAATACAGGGTTATGGAAGATAGCTCAAAGTACAAATTGATCCAGGGACTAGTCCAATTGTTATTATGGAGTCAGGAAGGAATTTTTTCCCCCTCTGAGGCAAATTGGAGAGGCTTCATATGGCGTTTTCTGCCTTCCTCTGGATGAAGTAGCAGTTAGGCAGGTTAAAATAGAGTTCAAAGGTTGAACTTGATGGACGTGTGTCTTTTTTCAACCTCTATTGAAAAAAGTATATGGTAACAGAGTATTACTTGTCAAGTGACATTCATTAACTGTGTGAAGGCATCACTCATAATGCGTGTACTGGCCTCATTAACTTTGAAGCGTCATTTTAAAACAAGGGCACTGCTTCATTATATTCCCATTTTTAGTCTAAATTACTTAAATGTCAGTCAGATTGGTCCAAGGAGCTTGGCAGCCAGCAAAGCAAAAATATTTTTATCTTTGTGTGAATTTCTTACTGTTCTATATATTACTTTGCATGCTCATTTTGTAGAAATAAAATGAAAATCACTTGAATATAGAATTTAGCAGCATATGCAAACCATCTACTTTATTTAGCCTTTCTATTTCTCGTCCATTTCCAAATTCAAGAATTCCTATCAACCATTTTGTTATTGTGTACACACGGCAGAATGGTATGACTATTTCATTAATTTCAATAATAAACCACTATTCTAGTAGGTACATATTAAGCACCATAGCCACTATGGAGCCATTTTGAAAATATATGATAAATAGGGGAGGGCTTGAGAAAGACTAAGCTGTGACCCCCAACAACCAGCATTTTCAGTTGCAGTCTGGAAAGAGGCAGCGTATTTTAAAATATGTCTTTCTATAACATGTTCAAAGTAAATGTAAAAGTGACCTATCCTTCAAAGCAAAAGTTCCTCTTAGAATGAACTGTTAGAACCTCTTGAGAAAGTCACATTTGTGATGAAACAGATGTCGAGGAAGCTTGGCAGCAGTTATTAAGGTTTATTCGAGGACAAGTCTCATGGCTGATGGCACCTGGGAAACTAAGAACATGTCTAGCCCACATCAAATTTAAAAAATAAATATAAAGAAAATCTCTTTGCTCTTTTGAAAAAATGCATATCAATGCTGGATTCTACTGGAGGAGGATGCATTTTTTAAAACGCATGTTTTCCCATGACAGAATCCCTTTAAATAAATAGGGACCCCTGGTATCCCCCTAACATTGTAGTCACCTGTTAGTCTGATCTTGGTGCAAAACAGGTAAGAGCAGGGGCATCATTGCACATGAAACTAAGGGTAGCCAGGAGAGGCAGTTGCTTAGGGTCCAAAAGTTGTGGGTTACAATTCTGAGAGCAAACAAACCGCTGTAGTGTGTTTATGTGAGTGAACTTCCAGCATGGTTTGCAAGTGGGGGATGCAGCAGAGAGGGGAGGAGATATTGAGCAGTGGGTCCAAATTTTATTGCCTCATGGGCAAGTACTAATTGGCCTGGCTCTGAGCATTGGGGCAACATCAGCATCACATTTGCCCCTGAATTCCAAACAGAAGAGTTGCTGAACAAAAAGTTTTGTAATTTAAACAATGAACAAACTTTTTACCATTTAAAATAAAGTGTGGGATTTTTTGTACTGTAATGTGTGTTTGCATACATAACTGAGTGTACTGAATAGCCAGTATACTATATACTGTATCTATGTCACTATAATTGAGCTGTATGTCACCCCAGTATAAACGAGCTGTCAGCAGCAAGAAAAATCTTTCAGGTTTGCTACAGATGCTCATATTTCTTTCCGTTTGTATTGACAATATAAACTCATCACAGCAGATACAAAGCATAATTGCAGTCACCTTGGTATTCTGTGACCTGCGCAAATAAGGCCTTGGCATCTTTATGTGGCCGCAAAGCACTTTCAGTTTATTCCATGAAGCAAATTGACCTAAAGCTGAATTAAAAGGCAGTGCTCACCTTAAATCAACTAGTATGTCATCGAAAATGGAAAATTTGGTAAAAAAAATGCAATTCCGTATTTTATTTTTATATTTATTTTATTCTGGAATTCTCCAGTTTAGACTGGAGACCCACAGTTCTGAATGAGCCCCTTTTTCCTTTGGCAACCGTGTCTCTCCAGTGTCTGCTCTCCTTCTTGTTACACTACTAGAAATATATTACAATTTAATGATAATCTAGCCACAGACTTGTTTGCTGGCTGCCAGGCTTTCTGACACTAACAACCAGATAGAAAGGAACATAATTTAAAAATAGAACAATCATTGCAAATGCATAAAAATGCAATCAGAATTTCAAAATTCATTTTAAGAATATATATTAGTAATATATGGTTTATTTGGTATGTGACTAAATACAGAAATAAGGTGATCAAACTAGTGCAACCACACAGGTCTAATGTCCCAGACTCTGGCTCTACTTAGACTTTGCCCTGCAGATAAGTATCTTAAAGGGATTGTTCACCTTTGAGTTAAAGGAGAATTCAACCCTAACGTAAAAAAAACCCTACCCCCCTACCCTACATAAACCCTCCTCCCCCAGCCTAAATGTTACCCCAGACAAATGCCGCTAACGTTTTACTTACTCCTCGGTGCAGATTCAGGCATCTGAGTTCACAGGCTCCATCTTCAGCCGCTTTTGTGAGTCTCAGCGCATGCTCCAACCGTAACGTAGGTTTCATTCAGATTTACGAAGAGAGGATTATGGCGCCAGTGAACTCGGATGCCTGAATCTGCACAGAGGGGTAGTAAAATGTTAGAAGGGTAACACTTAGGCGGGGGGAGGAGGGAGGGGGGTTTATGTAGGGTAGGGGGTAGGGTTTTTTTAACGTTAGGGTTGAATTCTCCTTTAACTTTTAGTATGATGAATGTAATTGGTTTTAATTTTTTTGTATTTGTGGTTTTTGCATTATTTCACTTTTAATTCAGCAGCTTTCCAGTTTGCAATTTCGGCAGTCTGTTTGCTAGGGTCCAAAATAATCTAGCTGACAGTTTGACCACTGAAGCCTATTGGCCCTTGTATGGGTCCTAAAACTATAGCCTTGCCAATCAATATGTGATTGGTGCCAGGAATGTTTTTGGAGAAAATGTAGAGGTTAACTAAATCCATCTGTATATATGAAGGCAGGCACTCAAACAGGTGTATAGGAAACAAAGGTGATTTATTGACGTACTCATAAAGGGAGCCTTATGCATTTCGTGTACAACAGAAACGTAATCATGGTCTCTATAGCCTTAAAGGGGACCCGTCACCCCAAAAAAATATTCAAAATCCTATTTTATCACATTAGTCAACTTTAATTACACTATATACATTATTTGAATCTTGTTTCCTTCAGTCTGGGATTTCAAAATTAAAGCAAGCAGGCAGGTGCCATTTTGTGCACACTGTTATTAAGGCAAGCCTTGTATCATCTCAGAATCTTGTTTGTGCACCAGAATCGGGGACCTGATATCCATCCCCATGCCCTGGCTACACATTTAAATGGTGAAGAGAACGGGGGGAATGTGTGGAGAGCAGTGACATCTAGGAAGTGCTGAATGGAAAGTGAAAGTAATTGGCATAGAGGAGGGGGCAGACAATATTTGATTGACAGCTGAGATTTTTAAATGAGCTTACAACAGCTACGAATGTTTTAATAAAAAATAGAAATTGGATATAATGTTTAATTTGAAAAGGACTTTTATTATACAAATTTTTGTGTCTGGGTGACAGGTCCACTTTAATTATATAGCCTATGATTAAGTGTCTGTTGTACATGAAACGTGTAAGGCTACCTTTGTAAGCAGCTAAATAAATCACCTTTGTTTCCTATATGCCTGTTTGGGAGACTAATTTCTGAGTGCATGCCCTTCATCTATATAGTTCAATCCACTATCCTAGCTGAAGGCTTAGGGTGGTGCACCTGGGCATCCACTTGTACCTGGTGAGTTTTGTGAACCATTTTGGGACTTTTTATCTTTTCTTTGTCTGTAAATGAGGTTTATTGCTGGCTGCCCGTTTGATTTCTTCTCCAAGGCTCTCTTGTGTCAGGAGCTAGTGCAGTTGAAGCTGATCTATTCCTGACTTCAACTGCACAGCTCCAGGTCAGTGATCATTGCATAGAAGTAAAAGAACCTAGAAGTGGGGAAAGAAAGTTAGGCTAGGGGAGTTTTTGGCATTGTTTTATGATATATCCCTGTACTGTGTATGATAAGATTTGTGGGAATTTTTCCTTGTCCTACTATAGAATATATATGGTACATTTATCTCTCAATGCCTTACGGCTTCTAGACCACTCTCTTTTAATTAAGTCGCTATAACATTATTATTATAGGGGTTTGGGAGTTCAGAATGAAGGTTGTGTCCAGCCAGCCAGTGGCATCAGGAAAGACTGAAATTGCAAGATGAGCCAGTTTCATATTCATAGCAGTTAGAACAAAATAAATTAGGGAAAAACAAATATACATTCATTTACAAATACAGGTATGGGACCTGTTATCCAGAATGCTCGGGACCTGTGGTTTTCTGGGTAGCTGATCTTTTATTTGGATCTTCATAGCTTAAGTTTATCATGTAAACATCAAATAAACCCAATAGGCTGATTTTGCTTCCAATGAGTATTAATTATATCTTAGTTAGAATCCAGTACAAGGTACTGTTTTATTATTATTGCAGAGAAAAAGGATATCATTTTTAAAAATGTGCATTATTTGGATAAAAGGGAGTCCCGTAATTTGGAGCTTTCTGGATAACGGGTTTCCAGATAAAGGATTGCATACCTGTAATTCCACTAGACAAAAATAAAAATGAGAGCATCGAGTCTCTATAAATATGTCCCTGACAATCCTGAAAATGAACTTATTCTCAGTTATTTTATTTGTTAATAAAGTTGCTCCATCATCCCTCTGCCAGTAATATCCACAACTCACTTATATTGCTTTCCTCTCAGTTGTAGTCTGCTGTACTCAATGATTTGCTTTGATAAAATATTCATATGTGCAAAAACGAAGTGATCCCAAATAAACTTAAATTCGTCCCACGGCAGAGGCAGAGGTCTGACCTAAGTCAGTAACTTTCAATTAATTCTATGAAGAGAGAAAAGAACCCCAATTGCCTCTCACTCGTTCAGCGGTTCCTCAATTATTAGATTACCTGTTAAGTGTTTATTGTGATTGTCAAATGGCAACCACTAACTAATTACAGAAAGTGCTTAATTTTACCCAAAGATAAATTATATTAAAGTGCAAGTGCAATATAATTCATTCTATTAAATATAACTAAAGATTAATAAATACTTAATTAATTACTTTCACACAAATTAATGACCTTATGATACAATGTGTTGTCTGGTACGTTGGTTTTGCATCCACAATCAATCTGATCAAAGATTCAATAAAGTGCTTCAAGTGCTGATATGATTGCTATTAAATGGCAATTACCAAAAATTCATCATTGCTTCAAAATTAATTTATTGTAAAGTGCTTAATAGTGCTGAGTAATAAATATTGATAAATAGGTAAAAATTCAATAGTTGATATAGTGAGGACCACAATTAATGGGATAAATTACTTTTAAAAAATAGACATGATGCTCAGGTTAAAAAGTTTTAGCAAGAAAAGGAAATTAGAAGAGGTGGAGTTGTCCCAAAACTACTACCTAATTGTTTGCTATCCCTGGGACACCACAAAGACAAAGGAGGCAGAGTATCCGGGACTGTGGTCTCGTAATTAATCTAAATCCTATTCTGAGAAAGAGCTGAATAACCCTAAAAAACCACAAATCCACGGGCTCTTGTGACTTTAGTAGCAGAGAAAAGAGAGATTACCGAGCATTGGTTGAAGTGAGTATCTTCCCCACCCCTTCTATTCCATTAGCCCAATAGATTCAAATCCTTCTAAAATTAAGTTTAAAAGAGGAATCCGAACGCCGACGCGCGTTTCGCATTAATAGCTTTGTCAAGACGCCTTGACAAAGCTATTAATGCGAAACGCGCGTCGGCGTTCGGATTCCTCTTTTAAACTTAATTTTAGAAGGATTTGAATCTATTGGGCTAATGGAATAGAAGGGGTGGGGAAGATACTCACTTCAACCAATGCTCGGTAATCTCTCTTTTCTCTGCTACTAAAGTCACAAGAGCCCGTGGATTTGTGGTTTTTTAGGGTTATTCAGCTCTTTCTCAGAATAGGATTTAGATTAATTACGAGACCACAGTCCCGGATACTCTGCCTCCTTTGTCTTTGTGGTGTCCCAGGGATAGCAAACAATTAGGTAGTAGTTTTGGGACAACTCCACCTCTTCTAATTTCCTTTTCTTGCTAAAACTTTTTAACCTGAGCATCATGTGTATTTTTTAAAAGTAATTTATCCCATTAATTGTGGTCCTCACTATATCAACTATTGAATTTTTACCTATTTATCAATATTTATTACTCAGCACTATTAAGCACTTTACAATAAATTAATTTTGAAGCAATGATGAATTTTTGGTAATTGCCATTTAATAGCAATCATATCAGCACTTGAAGCACTTTATTGAATCTTTGATCAGATTGATTGTGGATGCAAAACCAACGTACCAGACAACACATTGTATCATAAGGTCATTAATTTGTGTGAAAGTAATTAATTAAGTATTTATTAATCTTTAGTTATATTTAATAGAATGAATTATATTGCACTTGCACTTTAATATAATTTATCTTTGGGTAAAATTAAGCACTTTCTGTAATTAGTTAGTGGTTGCCATTTGACAATCACAATAAACACTTAACAGGTAATCTAATAATTGAGGAACCGCTGAACGAGTGAGAGGCAATTGGGGTTCTTTTCTCTCTTCATAGAATTAAAATATTCATATGTGACACACTTTGTGATTGACTGCAGTGTCCTGTCCTATGCTGAGCTCAAAGGCCTAACTTGATGTGACAGCTCTCAGGCCATAGAGATAGGATTAAGAGCGAGAAGCAATGCCTTAAAGAACCTGTCATTCAAGGAACATCAGCTCTGCGGCTGAAGTACTAAACAATGTTAGGTATGAAAGTAATTTATAGCATTCCCCCAAAATCTAGTCTCGGGGATTGATGCTTTAGCAAATACCTGCACCTCATCAGGATGCAGTTTCAATCCAAAGTCTTCTGTACTCAAACTATAGAGTGGTAACTTTCATATAGAAATCAATTTAATTCTCGTGCAAATGTGATATTTTTAAGATGCATTAAAGGCCACTCCACTGAGAACATATACTGAAATTGCACTTTATTGAAACTGATATGCAAATGGTTTTCAGCTTTCAGGCCCGCATAAGCATTCTGTGAAGCAGCGCTGTCAGTATTATTTTTTCTATACCCTGCTACTGTTATATTATTGTATTTTTCATTATCTTTTTTATAAAGGCAGCTGCTTAAATATAGGAAACACTGGCTGGATTAATTTAAGTTGAAAAAACATGCATCATCCTAGGAAAACTGCTGTGTAGCCTATAGAAAATCATTAATTATATTTGTTGGTTGGTTCTTGCGTCTTAATTGAATTTGTCCTAAGTATTTTAATATTGCTATAGTATCTCCCTGTCTGAATTCTTCATTTGGTACTAGACTGATATTTTCAGTCAAAGAAATGTATGCTTTCGCCCACAGTCAACCCTGGTTTGTCAACCTTAGCTAAACCCAACATACCACGGGCAATGAGAGACAAATAAACAAGTTCACCATGAACCAACATCATTCAGAGAACTGGCAATAGAATGTGGAAATTAACCAACACTTACCTATTGCCCAAACTAAGGGAATTACTGTGGGATCCGTAGTTGGTACCGCCTTGTGGAGGTACCCCTTGAGCAGGGATGCATACTGGCAGGAATGGATAGGCCAGGCAGATGCCTTCTCTACTCTCCTCGGTTAGAAGGACAAAGTTAGAGCAAAGTCATGGTGGGGCACCATGCTATAGCAAGAACCAGCTGCAGGAGACCATGACTGGCAGAAACTGATAAGACAATCAGATGACAGTCAAGAGCAAGGTCCCAGGAACCCGGTAGCCCAGCCTTATAATTCTCTACAGGGGATGTCTCCTCAAACCCTCAAAGGTAGATCAGGATTTGGGAGCCATGGGAAGAAAAAGATCTAATAGCTGAACCAATAGCACCCTGGGGAAAAAAAGCAAGCAGTCAAGCCTCTTGACACCATTAGGAAACAGCCCTTTATGGAAATTGACATGGTAAGGAACCTGCCTCAGAAGCAAAGAGCAGGGTACCAAGTGCCTTGGAGGTAGCCCAGCATTATGGTTCTTTACAGGGGATGCCCGTCTTCTGAAACTCTCAAAGGTAGAACCTGGATGCGGGAGCCATGGGTGCCTAGCTTGGGAAACACTATTTTCCTAGGTAGGTTAGAAAAGTAAAATAAGGGTGACATCTGGATGGGGAACCACAATACACCCAGCTTCATGGCTCTCTCCTAGGAAACCCCTCTCAGGAAGTGACCAGCAATAAGAACCATGCCCAGGAACTAAAAGCAGGACACAAAGCACTATGGGTCAAGAAGCAAAGAGCCAAGCCTTCTGTTAGAGAATGCCCCTTTATGGAAATCAACACATCGAGGAACCTGCCAAGGAGCCAAGAGCAGGGTCCCAGATGCCTTGGGTAGAAAACCCAGAAGCCTGGCTCTATGGTTCCCTATAGGGGATTCCCTTCTCCAGAAATCCTAAAATGTAGAATCCAGATGCTGGAGGCATGGGAAGAAAAAGGCCCAAAGCAGGGTACTTAGATTGGGAACACCACATACCTTGGTAGGTTACAAGGGCAAAGTAAGGGCAAAGTCTTGATGGGGATCCACAATAAACTCAAGGCAGGGTCCCACTAGCCTTTGAGAGAAAAGACAGCTGCCCAGCTTCATGGTTCCCTCTGGAAGTCCCCAGCAATAGGAACCAGGCTCGAGAGCTCAAAGCAGGACCCAAAGCACCCTGGGTAATATAACAAGCAAACAAGCCTACTGGTTCTGTCTCCTGTTAGAGAACACCCTCTATGTAAATCAAATCATGGAGGAACCTGCCTAGGGAGCCAAGAGCAGGGTTCCAGGTGCCTTGGGGAGAGAACCCGGCAGCCCGGCTTTATGATTCTTTATAGGGGATGCCCTTTTCTGGAAATCCTCAAAGTTTGAATCCACATGCAGGTGCCATGGGAAGAAAAAGGTCCAAGACAAGGTCCCTAGATTGGGAAGGTTAGAAAGGCAAAGTAAGGGCAAACACTTGATGGAAAACCATAATATATTCAAGTCAGGATCCCACTAGCATTTCGGAGAAAAGCCAGCTGCAAAGCTTCTTGGTTCCCTCCGGGGGAAAGCAGTCTCAGGAAGTCCCAAGAAAGAACCATGATCGGGAGCTTAGATCAGGACACAAAGTGCCCTGGGGAAAGAAGCAAGCAGCCAAGCCTTCTGCTCCTGTTAGATAACACCTCTTTATGGAATCAACACGTGGAGGATCCTGCCTAGGGAGCCAAAAGCTGGGTCCCAGGGGCCTTGTGGAGAAAACCTGGCAGCCCATTGAGTGTGCATCCCCTCTCTATTCTTACATATGGTTTTGGATAACCTCATTTTTCTTAAAAAATAGATTTTTTTTCCCTTTCCAATACTGGAAGTGCCCTCCATTAACTTATATTTGTATAGGTTAAAATGACACAGAAAAGGCAAAGTCCTGATGGGGAACCACCATATATACAAGGCAGGGCCCCAGCAAAAGCCAGCTGCCCAGATTTATGGTTCCCTTCAGAGAATCCCCTCTAAGGAAGTCCCCAGCAATAGGAACCAGGCTCAGGAGCTTAGAGAAGGACCCAAAGTGCCCTGGGGAAAGCCACAAACAGCCAAACCTCACTCCTATTAAAGAATTCCACTTTAGGAAAATAAACATGTTGCAGAACCTCCCTAGGGAGCCAAGAGCATTGTCCCAGGAGCATAGGGGAGAGTACCCGACAGGCCAGCTTTATAATTGACTATAGGGGATGCCCTTCTCTTGAAATCCTCAAAGGTAGAATCCAGATGTGAGAGCCATGGGAAGAAAAATGTGCAAGGAAGGGTCCCTAGTTTGGAAACCACAACCTACCTGGGTATGTTAGAAGGGCAAGGTAAGGGCAAAGTAAGCCCAAATTCTTATTGTGGAATCACTATACACCCAGGGCAGGTTCCCACTAGCCTTTGGGATAAAAGCCAGCTTCCCAGCTTCATGGTTCCCTCCGGAGAAACCCCTTTCCTGAAGTCCCCAGGCACGGGAGCTAACGGCAGGACCCAAAGCAGCCTGGGGAAAAAAAGCAAGCAGTCAAGCCTTTTGACACCAGTTAGAAAACAACCCTTTATGGAAATCAACATGTGGCCAGGAACCTTGGTGAAAGAACCCGACAGCCCATTCCCTACAGGGGATGCCCTTCTTCTGAAATCCTCAAAGGTAGAATCTGGATACAGGAGCCATGGGAAGCAATGGGCCCAATTGAGGGTCCATAGATTAGGAACCACTACTTACCTGGGTAGGGTATAAAAGCACAGAAAGGGCAAAATCTCAATGGGGAACCATGATATATACACAAGGCAGGGCCCAACAAAAGCCAGCTGCCCAGATTATTTGTTTTCTCTGGGTTTTCTTTCCCCAGCAAGAAGAAACAGGCTCAGAAGCTGAGAGCAGGACCCAAAGTGTTGTGGTGAAAGAAGCAAGCGGTTAAGCCTCCTGTCTCTTGTTAGAGAACACCCCCTTTAGGGAAATAAACCTACTTAAGGAGCCAAGAGCAGGGTCCCAGTTGCCTTGGGAAGAGAACATGCAGACCAGCTTTAGAGTTCTCTATAGGGGATGCCCTTCTCGAGAAATGTGAATCTGGATGCGTGAGCCATGGGAAGAAAAAGGCCCAAGGCAGGGTACTTAGATTGGGAACACCACATACCTGGGTAGATTAGAAGGGCAAATACTGTGGGATACGTAGTCGATATCTCCTTCTGCATTTGAGGAAGGATGCATACATTGGCATGAACTTATAGGCTAGGCAGACACCTTCTCTATTCTCCTCAGGTTAGAAGGGCAAAGTTAGGGCATTGTCTTGTTGGATAACTACGATATACCCAGGGGAGTGCCCCACTAGCCTTTGGGAGAACAGCCAGCTGCCCAGCTTAATGGTTATCTCAGGGGGAACCCCTCTCAGAGAGTCTGTAGCAATAGGAACCAGGCCCAGGAGCTCACAGCAGGGCCCAAAGTGCTCTGGGGAAAGAAATAAACAGCCAAGCCTCTTAACAACCATTATGGAAATAAACATGTGAAGGAACCTGCCTAGCCAACCAAGATCAGGGTCCCAGAAGCTATGGGGATAGAATCCGTCAGCATATCCACTAGGCTCCCGCATACAATGGCTTGCCACAGGCAACCAGGACAGGGATTCAGGAGCATTGAAGAAAACTTCCAGCAACCCGGCCTCTCCAGGGGAAGGAACTAGCCAAGGAAACACAGGGCAGGGTTGCAAAACCTTAGTTAGAGAAGGCATCAAGTTGTCTCTTGAGGTTCACACCAGAGGATGTGCCACAGGAGCCTAGGGCAGGGTTCTAGGTGTTTTGGGGAGAGAAGCCAGCAGCCCGCACTCTTCATTCCTGCCAGTAGATGCTCTTCTCTGGAAATCTCCAGTGGGAGGATTCGGCCGCAGGCACTTAGGGTAGAATTCCAGGGGGAGAGATGCTGGAAACCTTTGGAGGTCACCAGGGGGAGAATTTAACTGCAAGAGCCATCTAGCAACTACCCATTCACCACTTATCTAACCCACCCAGATATATGGTGGTTCCCCGTCAAGACCTTGCCCTTTCCTTGCTCTTACTTTGTTCTTACCTTGTATGGCATGTATAGCCACCTTTACAGATCATCTCCTCCTGCTTCAGGCTTTTTAACACCATCAACCCCCTCTAATAGCCTTTGGCTGGAGTAAAGCCTCACGAAGAAACAAAAATCAGCAAGAAGCAGATTAAATTTTAGGGGATTTACAAAGGTATAATGAGAAAGAAAGAATGTCTTTATTAAAAATATATTTTTTAAAATGATCAAAAAGATACTGCCCTATGTTTTCCCATGTGAGATTTTTTTCTGAGGAATTGGCCGTATCTTGATCTGAGCCCAGTTATGCTATACTTAGGGGTCTATTTATTATGCTGTGTGAAAAGTGGAGGTAAATATTACCGATTAGATGCTTACAGCAACCAATCACGTCTTTGCTTTTGTTTTCTGTTGAAATCTAATTGCTGATTGGCTGCTATGGGCAATATTCTACTCTACACAGCATGATAAATAGACCACTTAATGTTAAATATGTTTGGAAATGATAGTGAACTGTACAAGGGTTATTTTTTATACTATATAGCCAGTCTTTGTATGTATCTTAGGTATAAATAGGTGCAAAAGGGTTAGATCTCATTTTCTTGACTTCTTTAAAGAAGCAGTAATACCAAAAATAAAGCTTTATATGCATTTAAATATGAAGAACTGTTACACTGCTCTGGTAAAAATTGTGTATGCTTCAGAATCCGTACTGCAGAATATATAAAACAGCTGCCTGGCAATGGAAGAGACTTTCAAGTTGAAATTGTGCTAAAGAGATCAAGTTTACATAGCAGACAATGTATAAGCTGTGTAGAATACATTGGTTTTAGTTGTTACACAGTCAAACATGAATCAAATGCTATTCATGGCTCTATACAGTAGAGTAACTATACAGTAGAAACCTATCATATAAAATAGGGCATTTGTAGGTGTTGGATGGACAGATACCAACTTGAAAAATTTTTCACTCTGTGGTGTTACCGGTCCATTAACTTTAACAATATAAAGTATTACAAACCCTGTATTTCTCAGATGGTACTGTATTTTAAGATAACTCCTTTTATGCCGCAAGGCAGCCATTTTGATTTGGACTTGCTCAGGAAAATAATGGTAATATGTCTACCTAATTGGACACCTTTTGCTAATAAGCTTTGAATAGCTCTCTGGGGATCACTAAGTGGAAGAAAAAAGACATTAAGATTGCACTATTAATGGTGCTATGCACATAACGGCTCAAAATATAGCATCTTGCTAACAAATAAACAATTTAATTGGCTACCTCATGGTAATCAGGGCATGCCATAAAACAAGAGTGTCCAAATAAAGGGCTTGAGGGCCAACAGCAGGCCAAGATTTAGTATCTGATACAAGTCGGGTAGGTTGTTAGTGAGTCAGCAACACTAAATGTCATTAACTGCAAATAAAACTAATAATAAGCCTCTGTTAAGGTCCTTAAGCTGTGTAACTGGACACTTCTGCTATAAAACACAGATTGGACCTTGTTTGTTTTGGATTAAATTGGACATCAGATATATTGGTGCAAGAAAAGAGTTTTAAGCTAGTTTGGGGTGTATAATAGTGGTTCAAATATTAAAACGTGGAAAAATGTGAAGGGTGCACTAGTTTAACTATACACTTACATGAGATAGTAATACTTCCCCTATGGTAGAGAAAGCAGAAACAGCAGTGAGCAAACTTTGTATATAAGTGTTGGTTAATAAGCGCAAGAGAGAGTGACTTGCACAAAAATTAACATTAAAAAAAAAAAACCCTCAGAAGAGAACCGGTTTACTAAACTGCAGTCAACTATCTAAATGGGAATCTTTTTTATTCTCAAATTGTTTCCATTCTTATGTTATAACCTTGCATTGCCAGAACTGAAATGGCAGGATGGATAGAGTGCGAGTAAAGAAAGTGAGTGGAGAGAACGAATAGTATGGAGCGTGAGCACAAGTTTAGTCACCCACTGCAACTAATCAACAGTTATCAGCAAAGTGCAGAGAGATTGCTGAAAAAGCCTGATTGTTTGCTATAGGGTATTGGGCTAGAGACAAATGTAGCCAATTTCAGTTTACAAAGCTTTTTCCTAATCTACCCGGGAGAACTTTAGTGTTGTCAACCATAATTACATAGTTAAATTGGGTTGAAAAAAGACAAAGTCCATCAAGTTTAACCCCTCCAAATGAAACCCAGCATACACACACACCCCTCCCTACTTTAATTAAATTCTATATACCCATATCTATACTAACTATAGAGCTTAGTATCACAATAGCCTTTGATATTATGTCTGTCCAAAAAATCATCCAAGCCATTCTTAAAGGCATTAACTGAATCAGCCATCACAACATCACCCGGCAGTGCATTCCACAACCTCACTGTCCTGACTGTGAAGAACCCCCTATGTTGCTTCAAATTAAAGTTATTTTCTTATAGTCTAAGGGTAAGGCCACACTAAGCGATAGCGCGGCGATTTGACTCGCCGCGACTATTCGCCGCGACTTTTAATCCTCAATCGCTGGCGAAGCTTTGGCGCTGGCGTCTATGGGGAATCGCTGCGTAAAAACACACGCGGCGATCTTTTTTCTATTGTCGCTCGAAATCGCCTCGCTAGGCGATTTCGAGCGACAATAGAAAAAAGATCGCCGCGTGTGTTTTTACGCTGGCGATTTTGCGCGATTTCCCATAGACGCCAGCGCCAAAGTTTCGCTAGCGATTGAGGATTAAAAGTCGCGGCGAATAGTCGCGGCGAGTCAAATCGCCGCGCTATCGCTTAGTGTGGCCTTACCCTAAAGGGGTGGCCTCTGGTACAGTGATCCACTTTATGGTAAAAAGGTCCCCTGCTATTTGTCTATAATGTCCTCTAATGTACTTGTAAAGTGAAATCATGTCCCCTCGCAAGCGCCTTTTTTCCAGGGAAAACAACCCCAACCTTGACAGTCTACCTTCATAATTTAAGTCTTCCATCCATCTAACCAATTTAGTTGCACTTAGTCTCTGCACTCTCTCCAGCTCATTTATATCCCTCTTAAGGACTGGAGTCCAAAACTGCACTGCATACTCCAGATGAGGCCTTACCAGGGACCTATAAAGAGGCATAATTATGTTTTCATCCCTTGAGTTAATGCCCTTTTTTTATGCAAGACAGAACTTTATTTGCTTTAGTAGCCACAGAATGACACTGCCCAGAATTAGACAACTTGTTATCTACAAAAACCCCTAGATCCTTCTCATTTAAGGAAACTCCCAACACACTGCCATTTAGTGTATAACTTGCATTTATATTATTTTTGCCAAAGTGCATAACCTTGCATTTATCAACATTGAACCTCATTTTCCAGTCTGCTGCCCAGTTTTCCAACTTAGACAAATCACTCTGCAAAGTGGCAGCATCCTTCATGGAACCTATAGTTCTGCACAATTTAGTATCATCTGCAAAAATTCAAACACTACTTTCAATGCCCACCTCCAGGTCATTAATAAACAAGTTGAAAAGCAAGGGAACTAGTACAGAGCCCTGTGGTACTCCCCTAACAACACTGGTCTAATTAGAAAATGTTCCATTTACCACCACTCTTTGTAGTCTATCTTTTAGCCAGTTCTCTATCCAGGTACAAATACTATGTTCCAGGCCAACATTCCTTAATTTAACCAGTTACCTTTTGTGTGGCACTGTATCAAATGCTTTAGCAAAGTCTAAGTAAATCACATCCACTGCCATCCCAGAATCGAGGTCTCTACTTACCTTCTCATAAAAAGAAATTAAGTTAGTCTGGCAAAATCTATTACGCATAAAACCATGCTGGCACAAACTCATAGTATTATGATTTGCTGTGAAGTCCAGTATCTTATCCTTTATTAACCCTTCAAAAAGCTTTCCTACCACTGACGTTGGATTAACTGGCCTATAGTTTTGAGGCTGAGAACAGGATCCTTTTTTGAATTGAGGCACCACATTAGCAATTCACCAGTCTCTCGGCACTATGCCAGATCTCAATGAATCCTGAAAAATTAAGTAAAGAGGTTTGGCAATCACAGAGCTAAGCTCGCTAAGTACCCTGGGATGAATACCATCTGGCCCCAGACCTTTTTTAATCTCAACATGTTCTAGTCTCTTTTTATAACCAGCTTACTGCTAAGTACAAAACTAAAAAAATCACATCATTTATTCGAAAAGTAGTTTTCAACTTCTCCACAGGGCACAAGAATTAAAGGCACAAAAGAAATTGACAATATTTTTTCTTTAAGATTCTGCCTCCTCTCCTGCTTTGTCCCTTCTCCCTGCAAGTTTCAGATAATAAGAAGCAGATGGAGCCTGGCTGAGCACGATATTGGGAAAAGAAGAAGAAGACAGAGAAAAAGATTATAAGGTGGGGAGGGAGGTATAACAAAAATCAGCCATATGTTTATCTGCTATATATGAATTGGCCACTGATCAGAACATAAAGTGGATCATGAATTTTATTTTTCTCACTCATATCTGAGAATTGTTACATGCTGAGGCTCCTGTCCCTTACAGTTTCTTATTCCAGACAGTGTCTGTCATTAATCTTCCTGCGTGTTAATGGAACACAAGCTGGGACTTGCTGCATGTCCTCCTGTGCATTCCTTACCTCCTCTTTTTGTACAGAAACAAAACTGCACAGGATTTTGCTTTTACTATAACAGCCAATGTGGAAAATAATTCAGCGATAAAGGAGTGCTACTCCTCCTAGACCTCCAAACTCAAAGTGGAGGCGCAAAATCTAGAGATGTAGAGTCGAAATCGGAAACATTTTTTGGGTATCTGGAGTCTGAGTTGATGTCACCAAAAATATACAGACTCTGACTATTAATAAGTTTAAATACAAGCACTGAAAATAATCAAATCAGATATAAGAGCTTCTATGAACAAGGATATGGCAGAAGCAATTCTGTTTCTAAGAACAATACTTTAGTTAATTATGGATTGTATTTAACAGTTAATCTACAGCTATATGCCAGGTTCAGTTAATATATAAGTGGTTACATAGCAGAAAACAGATAAAACACCAGACCGAGCTGTTATGTGTTATGTAACCTGTGCCTTTTCTCCTTCTTTCCAGCAGCTTGAATGACTGCCCACATAGATACAAAGCAGCTTGATTATATAATACCTAAAAAAGAAGCCAGCGCCACAGGCACCGGGAAAAACAAACAAATATAGGGCAGTAACGTTTTATAAATGACCCCCTTAATTCTGTGCACAGGTTATATTATAGCTTCACCGTGCTAGGTGTAACTCCTTTTTATCCACCACCACAATTATGTATAGCCTTTTAGGGAAGAGGGGTTGCTTCTTGCCTCGTGGGCCTTATAGGTGGATACTCACAAACATATAGTTCAAATAGGCGTAAAAAAACTCTTTGTTGTCCCAGCGCGTATCCTTAAAAGCTGTGAAGTAGATGCAGCAGCGAAATAGTGTAATATTGCCTTTAAAAATGTAACATTAAAAATGCACTCACATGGCATCCCGCAATAATAGCATGTATAGCATAACGTCCTAGAGAGGCTTTCTCTCCACGCCTATCCACAGTCGGAAGTCCTGCTGCCAGAGCGCTCGTGGCTTTAGGGTCCCTTGCGGTATGTCGGCGGGTCTCTCTCCTATGGCGTGCTATTCCGTGCTCCGTGCCTCATAGGCACGGAGCACGGAATAGCACGCCATAGGAGAGAGACCCGCCGACATATCGCAAGGGACCCTAAAGCCACGAGCGCTCTGGCAGCAGGACTTCCGACTGTGGATAGGCGTGGAGAGAAAGCCTCTCTAGGACGTTATGCTATACATGCTATTATTGCGGGATGCCATGTGAGTGCATTTTTAATGTTACATTTTTAAATATATTAAAGGCAATATTACACTATTTCGCTGCTGCATCTACTTCACAGCTTTTAAGGATACGCGCTGGGACAACAAAGAGTTTTTTTACGCCTATTTGAACTATATGTTTGTGAGTATCCACCTATAAGGCCCACGAGGCAAGAAGCAACCCCTCTTCCCTAAAAGGCTATACATAATTGTGGTGGTGGATAAAAAGGAGTTACACCTAGCACGGTGAAGCTATAATATAACCTGTGCACAGAATTAAGGGGGTCATTTATAAAACGTTACTGCCCTATATTTGTTTGTTTTTCCCGGTGCCTGTGGCGCTGGCTTCTTTTTTAGGTATTATTTTGTGGACTTGAGGGATACAAGTGAAAGCCGGCAGGGGATTGTGAACACAACCAAACCTAGGACTATAATTTGGACAGCTTGATTATATAAACCAGCTTTACCAGTGCAGAGCAACAGAACATTATATTTTAATTACTTTGATACACTTTCAGTTTTTGGTGTTACTGTTCCTTTAAAAACACGAGGAGTCGGAGGTACCACAAACTGAGAAGTTGGAGTTGAAGGATTTATGTAGCGACTACACAGCCCTGACAAAAGCCAAACAATACGCTTTGTGAAAGAAAAAAAACCCATAATTCAATTGTTCACACATGTAACTGTAACAGGTGGACAAGTGTGATTTCCAACACACTATGATGGTGGTCACAACACCCCTTGTTGCATACAAATACAAAAGGTCCTCAACCCATTATCAATTTATTAAGAACAAGATATTTTGTGACTTATGCTACTAAAAAAATGCTCCCCCCTTTAAACAAAACAGGGATTGGTGGTCATCCCTGGTCTAGCCAGTCCTATACTCACTTTCATTTGATTCATTAAGGATAAGCTTTACCTGCAACTTGTTTGCTTTCAAGGTTAAAACTCCCAAACATGGTTGCCATTTTATTGGCCACCACTGGGATCACCTGCCTATAGCTGGAAAGGGTGGGAGCTACAACATGGAGCTGGTCACTGCTCCTGTATAACTATAGCTTAAAGCACAAGATGTATCAATGTCCTAAATATATTGATAATGGGTTGAGTGCAGAGGACCTCGTGTATATCTGATGTCTGTCTGTTCAGCTGCAGGAATTTCTTCCTCTGGGAATGCTAGAGGAGGAATTAAGTCACTTTTTAATGCAGGATAACCTTGGTGATAAGACATTGTCCTCTAGTCTGCTCCGCAGCTGATCTGCATTTCTTCAAACAACACTACAATCCATGATCTTAACCTTGTAAGAGACAGGGCCATTGGCTTTAACAATGACCGTTGGTATCCATTTTGGTCCCAGAAGGGGTTATATGCTGCTTCAACCAAAATTGTAACAGTCTAAAATTCCAGTCACCACAAATTATTATTTTAAATGCATCCTTTATAGTCTGAACCATCCACTCAGCTTGTCCATTTGAAGATGGATGGAATGGTGCTGTTGTAACATGACAAATAAGGTTATTTTCCATAAATGCTCTGAAGTCAGATGATGTAAACTGCACTCTATAATAAGATACAATTGTGTCTGGGAGTCCATGTGTGGTAAACAACTTCCACAACACTTGAATGACTGCGTGGGTGGTTGCAGATGCAAGTGGAACAACATCCAGCCATTTGGAAAAAGAATCAACTACAAGGAAGAATGATTGAACTTGAAATGGCCCTGCAAAATCTGTATGTAGTTGAGACCATGGGCTCCGAATCACCTCCCATGGATGTACCCTGGCCTTAGCATGGGCAATCTGAGTGGATTGTCAAGGAACACAACTTTTTACCCATTTTTTAATGCATTCATTCAGTTTAGGCCACCATACATAACTTCTAGTAAGGGCTTTCATATTTACAATGCCTTGGTGATTCTCATGTAGGGCTTTGAGAATATGGCTTTGGCCCACTTTGGGAATTATCACTTTATTTCCCCACAAAAGGCAACCTTTGTATGCAGAGAGTTTATGCTGGTGTTAAGCAAATGATGTGAACTCTTCTTTTAAACTTATTTTTGGCCTTCCCCTCCATCACAGGGCTGATCAATTCCAGGTAGCATTTTTGTCCAGTAATCTTTGCAGTTGCTCAGCCACAGTACCTTTGTTTTTCAAGAAGGAATGGTAGAAATTTAGGCTGAGAAATACTTGCAGCTCCTATTTATTTTTGAGAATTGAAGCTTCATGAATGGCTTCCAGCTTTGCATCTGTTGGATTTTGTAACCAAGGAATGAAAAACTTGGTACCCTCTAAAACATTTATCTTTCTTAATTTTTTAGCCATCATCTGCAAATCTCTGTAATACTGCTCTTACTCTTTAAGTTAAGGAAATCATCAAAATATGGCACCACCCCATGTAGTGGTGTGTTCCATCAATTTCTGGAACACACCTGGTGCAATGCAAACTCTAAATTGCAATCATAGTTACATAATTAAATCAGGTTGAAAAAAGACCAAAGTCCATCAAGTTCAACACCTCCAAATGAAACCCAGCATCCATACACACACCCCTCCATTCCCTCATATAAATTATATATACCCATATCTATAATAACTGTAGAGTTTAGTATCACAATAGCCTTTGATATTATGTCTGTCCAACAAATCATCAAAGCCACTCTTAAAGGCATTAACAGAATCAGCCATCACCCAGCAGTGCATTCCACAACCTCACTGTGAAGAACCACCTACGTTGCTTCAAATTAAAGTTTTTTTTACTCTAGTCTGAAGGGTGGCCTCTGGTGCAGTGATCCTCTTTATGGGTAAAAAGGTCTCTTAAGGAGAGTAAAAAAAACCTCTTAAAAGAGAAGGAAAGTCTTCTTCCACTCTGGGGTGCCAAACGTTAGGCACCCCCAAGTGATTGTATTGACTTACCTGAAACCCCGGGCCAGGGCTCCTATCAGCAGAAAACTGCACCGGCCCGGGGTTCTTCCAGCAAGTACCAGGGAGTGATCCGGCTTCTTCTTTCTTCAAAATCCCTGGGGCAGACGCATTCGCCGTAGAACGAAATAGCCGACTTTTTAGTTAAAGTTTCGGCTTTTTGCTCTACTGTGCATGCACAGCCACGAGAAGAAAGAAGAAGCTGGAAGAGGATCGCTCCGTGGTGCTCATTGGAAGAACTCAGAAACAGTACTTTCAATGCCCTCCAGGTCATTAATAAACAAGTTGAAAAGCAAAGGACCAAGTACAGAGCTCTGCGGTACATCACTAACAACACTGGTCCATTTAGAAAATGTTTCATCACTTTTTGTACTCTGTACTATCCTTTAAACAGTTCTCTATCCAAGTATAAATACTTTGTTGCAGGCCAACACCCAGTAACCTTCTGTGTGGCACTGTATCAAATGCTTTAGCAAAGTCTAAAAGATCACATTCACTGCCATCCCAAAATCGAGGTCCCTGCTCACCAATTGAGTAGCTTTATATGCACCTTTGTGTGTGAAAATTGTTTATGCCCCAGCATCTGCATCATCCACTGGCAACTGCTAGTATGCGTGTACTTAAGTTTGGCAAATAACTTTTCTTTACCCAAGCTGCTGAGAATCTGATTGATAGCAAGAATTTGACATGGATGTTCCTGTAATGCCTTGTTGATGTGCATTTATAGTCAGCACATAGTCTCACTTCTCCATTTGGCTTCAGTACCGGCACTATTGGGGTGGCCCAAGTTGGCTGGTTTACTTTAACCAACGCTCCTTGTTGCACTAAGCGATTTATTTCGGCATCTATTTTTGGACAGGGAGCAAATGGTACAGGTTGTGGCTTCATAAATTTTGGGACACCTTTGAGATCCAGCAAGATGTGTGTCCTTAAATTTCGAATACACTGCCAAAGTTTTTGTTGCATAATTAACTCCTTTTAATTGAATGCCCAGGGGATCAAACCACTACTCCTGATGAGCTTGCTCTTTGTACTTTAGTAATGATGAGCTGTATCTTTTCCACAGTAAACTTTAACATTGCATTCGCCCACAATATCCACAGGCTTTTTATTGTAATCAACAAGTCTAACTTCACATGGTAAAACAGGTGTGCAATTAGTGGGGCATAATGCATGGAAAGTTTCCTCTGAAATTCAGGAATAGTGACAGCCTGTATCTACAGTACCTCCATTCTACATTTAGATCCTTGTAGTATTACATTAGTGTATTTCTTTTTGTGCATTAGCTGATTTTCAATACTATTTGTAATTTCAGAGACATAGATATCTGTTTCTGCTTTCATCTCAGCTTTTATCGCCTGACAGCAGACTCTCTGTATATGGCCGCTCTGCTTGCATTTGTGACACACAGCATTTTGGAAATGACAGTTTTAATGCAGGTGACCTCCCCCACAGCTGTAGAACCTTACTTTTGCTGGATCAGATACCTGTGTTGATGAAGACTGTAGTTTAACATCAGGTTTGTTATACACTTGATGCAGCTCTGGTGCAATAACTGAACTGGAAGAGGCCTGTATTTCCTTGGAATGCACAGATGCATCATCATAAGCAAGTGCTTCCTCCTGGGCCAAAGCAAAAGTTAGGTTGTGCTTTTCTATTCGCTTTCTTTGCATCCCTGACCCCACACACAAGACAGTCCCTTAGCAAGGATTCCAAGCTGCTGCCAAAATTACAGTTTTTTGCCAATCTGTGCAGCTCTGCTATACTCTAATCTAGTTGCTGGCTCTGTCTCTTAATGTGGAACCTCTTAACTGTTTCAGATGCTGTGGGTGCAAAATGATGTTTAAACTTGTAGGTAGGTGGTCCGGGTACTTACAGTAATAGGCAACAGCAAGCAGTTAAAAAAAACAAATTTATTTTTATTTTCTTAAATACAATTTGTTGATGCAACTTCACACTGACAGTCAAGTCTTCAGCCACACATCACATAGCCATTTCCAGAACTAGCTTTCTTACTTACAGGATTTTCCGATATTACCTCTGAATACCAAGGAGCCGTACCTGTTCCAAAGCCCTCTATGGGATCTCACTATCCCCACCTGTCCTCAGCAACCCGGTGCTCCTCGTTGGCGCCCCCTTGCTATTCCAGACAGGATTTTCCACGTTGACCACAGTCTCAAAGCCCTCTTTTTCACTATCCTGTTCCCTGTCACGTCATCCCTCACTAGTAGATGATCCACCGGAAAGCTAGTTCCATTTCCTCCTGGTTGGGGCTCTTTACTGCCCTTGTTACCTTTTCCCTAACTGCCTTGTACACCTAGTGCACATTATAACACAAATCTCCTCACTCTGGCTAAGCCTATTACTCACTTCATTGCTGGGCTCTTCTTTCCTCCAGCAGGTGTTCTTCACTGGACCACGCCCAACTACGAAATGCCACACCCGTAGTTATTTACACCTATTTATACTATTTCCCTTCCTTTTCGCTCCCCCTAGTGGCCGGGGCACAAATTACATCTTTAAACAATTAATGGAAATCTACTGCCCTCTTATGACCAAACCCTGTAAATATACTCTTAAGACTATAATTTTCAACATTCAATATCACATATACACATGACAGGCAATTTCTTACATTTACATAATTCACTGTACTTTTTGCATAACACCATTTTCATCCACCTTACAAGCTGCTTAATAATTTCCTCAAATGAGCAGTCACTGGGTTTAGTGGGGGATACCAGAGATCGAACAATCTCATAAGTCTATGAGCCTATAACACTCAGCAGCACTGCCCGCATCTGCACAGGGTTTGTCACCCTATTTGCTTCTAGAAAAAATTACAATCTCGCTGCATAAGATTCCAGGAGGATGGCCTGGCAATGTCAAACTCCTCTATGTGGCCTAGGGACACCATTATGAGAACAATAAAGTCTCTTAAGTTACTTTTTACTCACTGGGGCTCATTTATCAACACTGGGCAAATTTGCCCATGGGCAGTTACCTATAGCAACCAATCAGTGATTAGCTTTTTAAAGCCAGCTGGAAGTAGAACAATGAATGCAGCAATTTGATTGGTTACCATGGGTCACTGCCCATGGGCAAATTAGCCCAGTGTTGATAAATGACCCCCACTGAGATCTTGTAGTTGTAGATTTTCTTATGCGTTATATATCCCATATCCTCCTCGCCAGTATTATGTTCTGGACCCTGTATTAATATAGAAGACATACCTCCCAACAGTCCTGATTTTGACAGCTCAGCCCGCAGTCCTGGGTTTCTTACTGAGATGTCCCGACTTTCTCTTTGATCTTCTGCACTGATTTGAGAAAAAGATACAAAGTTTCTGAAACCTAATTAAAATAAGTGGCTTTTTGGCAGAGAACCCAGAACAGCCAAGCAGCTGCACTTAGATATTTTTGCAACAATTTAAGATAAGCAAAGAAACAATTGTAACTATTTAAGATAAGCAGGTCTCTGGGGAGAACTGAGATTAGCAGTTTAAAGGGCAATTCAATTCAATTAGCAAAACTGTTATTACACATAAACATTGCACTAAAACTCCCAGAAATGTATTAAAACTTTTATAACCTGCCAAATTTTGTAACATGGACATGGTAATTAGGGGGTGTGCCCATAAAATGGGCGTGGATGAAAACATTTGCCTCGCTGTGCACGGCACAAATTTTTGTCCCTCTTTTCATTTTTCAAATTTTGGGAAATATGTAGAAGAGCTTCACAGCAGCTGGTAGTAGAACAAACTTTACGTAGAACAAAACATGGCTAAACAGCCAACAAGTTGAGAGGAAAGAACAGGCAGATGCTAGAGAGAACAATTTCCAGCAGAACAAAATGACACATACCTGATTTACATGTAACAGCTCTATCCGGCGATCTTACATTAACAAGCAATAATAACAGTTGCCATACACGTTAATAACGTTTGTTTTCTCTACTAACGTTAAGAGCAAAATTGTCAGCTATAGAGGTAGAAACAAAAGAATCCTATCTTTATCTAACGATTAAGCATTAACCTTTGACCCAATAACATTTTCCCCCTTGGCCGGTTGATGAGACGACCCATATCCAAGTCTTTTGCCGATATTGGTAGTCTCATCTCCCACCATACATGCACCAAATATTGTACAAAACTTAATTTTGTACAATAATATCTGTGCGTGTATGGCCACCTTCAGTTGCTCACTGTCTGCCTGTTTGTATCTGTCAGTTGTTGTTGATTCCCTTGTAACTGTCATTTAGCTGCCCATTCTGTGCCTGTCTGAAGTTAACTGTTTCTTTTTCTAATTTCTGTATTTTCTTATATTCAACAGTCTCTGAGCACCTTTATCTTTTACTTTGCCTGTATGTTTCATATCCTATTTAGCTGCCCATTCTTTGCCTGTGTGCCTGCCAGTGCTTCTTGTATTTTCCTTTCCATCGCTAGCTGTCATTCTGACACTGACATACCTAGCCGCCAGCAGCAGGAAGATGAAGAATGACTGTATGTTTTGGAAATCCAACCATTGATTTTGTGTCTAATGCATAAAAACACAGGAGCTTTAGTGTGATGATGTGACTTTATAAGCTTTAGCTCTTTTCCCCAGCCAGACTGGATGTGCTTTTAGATGCAAATGAATACAATTTTACACTGGAGGTTAATGTACATGAATTTTTTCTGATGTTGCTCGGTAATCTGTTTCCTTCTTTTAATTGCAGAGTGAAACAGTTTGCCTCATTTAATATAATGCTTTATTTCAATTTGTGATGAAAATAGTATTTTAGAAAACAGACCTGAAAAACAAAGAAGGGATGCAAAACAAAGCACGCCTGGCCAGTACTATATAATAGCACAAGGCCAAAGGCTGAGACATTACATCACTAAACAACGATTATAACCAATTACACCAGTAAGTGCTATTAATAAGGATATAATTTACAGGGTATTAATGGCTCGTGTACTTTATTTATTATGATATACAAGTTTCAGTGAGTCATGTGACAGAAATGACATCACTAAGACTACAATTATAACCCATGACATCACTAAGCACTGTTTATAAGGATACAATTTACAGGAAATTCATGGCTCTTATAAGGATATAATACACAAGAGCCACGAATATCCTGTAAATTATATCCTTATAAATAGTCTTTATTGATGCCATCAGTTATAATCGGAGCTTAGAAATGTCATTTCTGACTCACTAAAACTTATGTTGTATTATAATAAATAAAGTACCCCCTGTTGCAAAATAGGAGGATATTTGAAGTCACCTTGGAGTTCCATGACCCGTTAAAAAACACTTGGCCTTTGGCCTCGTGCTTTAATATGGTCATGGAACTCCTCGGTAACTTATAGCATCCTTATATTTTACAATAGGGGGTACTTTATTCACTATATTTTTACAGGCTATTGGTGCCTTTTCTGTAAATGTAAAAAGTTGGGTCATATAAAGGATGTTTTGTGTAATGCCCTGTATGCATTTCTATGTTTTTTTTTACAATAAGCATTCCTTAGTTCAGGGGTTCCCAACCATTTTTTTCCCATGAGCCCCATTCAAATGTAAAAAGAATTGGGAGCAACACAAGCATGAAAAACTACTTGGGGGTGCTAAATGAGGTCTGTGATTGCTCTGTTTGGCAGTAAACCTGGTTTTAATGTATCAAAAGCTTGCCTGCAAACCAATAATGAACTGGGAGGAACATCCAAGAGGTTGGTGTGCAACATGTTGCTCGTGAGCCACTGGTTGGGGACTCCTGTCTTAAGGTAGCCAGACACAGGTAAGAAAAGCTACAGCTTATTGGCCAGCATATGGGGCTTCCATAAGATATATGGCCAAAAATCAGCCAAATGTTGGTCAAACAGTCTAAAAATTCCTGTGAGATTGAGGACTGCATTAGTTCCAAGGCCTGCATTCCCGGTCTTGTGATCCAAATCGAGTCTAACATAGGCAGGGCTTACCAGAAAATTCAATCTGTTTTGGGTGGATTTGTTCATCTGTGGTAGATCAGGCGCATGGCCAAAAGTGTTTAGTTTTTACAATTTAACTAACTTAAAATATTGGGGGAATTGCTTAAGAATTTGTTTCCACGTGGTTCCAAATGTCACTTTAAAGGGGTGGTTCACCTTTAGTTAACTTTTAGTATGTTATAGAACAGTTAATTCTAAGGAACTTTTCAACTGGTCTTCATTTTTTTTATTTTTATAGTTTTTGAATTATTCGCCCCTCTTCTTCTGAGTTTTTCCAGCTTTCAAATGGGGGTCACTGACCCCATCTAAAAACAAATGATCTGTTAGGCTACAGATTTATTGTTATTGCTGCTTTTTATCACTCTTTTATCTTTCCATTTACTCATATTCTAGTCTCTCATTCAAATCAATGCATGGTTGCTAGGGTAATTGGGACCCTAGCAACCAGATTGCGAAAACTGCAAACTGGAGAGCTGCTGAATAAAAAGCTAAATGACTCGAAAAACCACAAATAATAAAACATTAATACCAATTGCAAATTGTCTTAGGATATCAATCTCTACATCATAATTAATTTGAAGGTGAACAGCCCCTTTAAATGACAAACTGCACTTTGCCTTGAAGAAAAATATGCACGGATACAACTCTTTCGTAATGGGAAAAGGAATTTGAAATGGTCACTGTTAAACAAAACACCCCAAAACTGGGTAATAAAATGTTATGTCAAGTAACAATTTTTACATGCCAATAATTGTAGGCTTTTGTGCAAACTTTCCTTTGTCCCTCTCGGCATGATATCCTTATTGTTTTCTTCTTTATTTTCTTCTGTTTGCCGTCCCCTCCTCTTGGCTTTCATATTCTTTCCCTTGCTGTATTTAATGCCACCCCTCCCTTCCACATCTCTCTCTCCCAAGCCTCTCTGCCTTTAATAACCTGAAGGTGATTAGCAGAAATCATATTTGATTTTGACACTCAACCTGCCAGTTAAATACAGGCTAACAAAACCATTCTGCCATCCAATATGTGAGCTGCTTTCCCCCCTTAATTAGGTAGATAAATACAGAGTTTCCATGGCAACGTATTCCTCTGTTTGTAACTCAATGCGATTGAGTTTTATGAATGTTGTAGTATGTTAATATTTAACCCTAAGTGTTCCTCTAGCTGACCTGTCCTATGTACAGTTGGTGAGGTTGTAAACGGCGTTGGAGGGTGAATTTGTTTAACCCGATCATACCTTCAATTGAAGTCCTCGAGGTGGAGGCACGAAGGAACTACACATTTTGTGAAGATTATTTTACCCTAAACAGGGACTGGATAGAAAAGGGCTTTTAGGTTAGCAATTTAGGGAAGTCAAGTAGTAGACCAAGAAGTAGATTCTCTAAGTAGGCTCTATTGAAAGACCAACTCAAACTTATGAAAGACCTTCTTGTGTGAATCTTAAAGCTAAATGTTGATAAACATAAAAAAAATGTAATTCACACATTTTGAAACAACAGAGAACCCTCCTGTAAGAGGCCCATACCCGCAACCTACAATCCGCAACCTGGACCTACAGCCCGCATTCTTACTCACTTGGACCCGCTACCCTACCCACAAGTACCTTATCCGCAACAGGGATCCGCGACCTGCCGACCATCAAGAATCAGGAAGTGCTGTCATTGTAAACTGGAAGTGACATCATTGGAAGTGGGCTTGATCAGAAAAAAAGGAGTAAAAATCTCTAATGAGAAGACCCGCGGCCTGACCGGCAAAACCACAGAACCGCTGACCCGCGTCTATACCCGCACCCGGAACTTTTACCCGCAACCCACAGGGCACCGCAGGTTTTTGCGGGTAACCCAACCCACTGCAGGACTCTACCTCTTGTAGGTCTGAGGGTTTTGGCTCATTTAAAAAATATTGGGCAAATTTGCACCTGGGTAGTAACTCATGGCAACTAATCAAATGTTTGCATTTATTGTCCAGCCTGCAGCTGGCTGAAGAAAACCAATCACTGATTGTTTGATATGTCAGTGTGCAGATTTTCCCAGTGTTTCTATATGAACCCCAGTGTTTCTGTGACAATCTTCTCCTACGACCTCCATTTTCCTGCTATACATATTATTTCTCACACCTATGTGTTTGTGGCATGTGGCCAGGACCAAAACTAGGGGGAGGCAGAAGAGGCACCTGACTAGGGCACAATGATGGGGGGGGGGGGTGCTAGGCAGTTAACTCTTAAATGGTCTTCTGCCTACCCCTATTCCTCTTTGTTTTTCCCCTTCACCCCCTTCCCTCCGCTGATCTCCCCCCCTCCCCTCCATTGCTCTCCCACTTCTGTCTCCTTCCCTCGGTCCTCTGTCCTGCCGTTTGCACACAAAGTCGCCCACAAAGTCACCGACGGGCTTATGCGCACGCACACGCGCAAGGGATATGGGAGCGGGGCACCCGGCCGGCTTGGCCCAGCCCTTTATGTGGCAGTTGCCTCTTCTGGTCCCTCAAAAGAGAAACAAAAAGTGGCAAGGGATGCTGCCTTCCACCCCGATGTTCATATTATGCCTTATCTCTGCAAATCTGAAGGCCACCATGGCTTTAGCTATGCTCGGTGCAAGCCTTATGTGATCGCTTCGTTTTTTCATGAGTTCTCCTACCATAAATTATCCATTATTCTCAACCCATATAATTCTGGCAAATGCTTATATTTTTCTCTACACACCCTGTAGGTCTGTGGAAGGATTCTTAATATAAGATATCTCAACTTTCACCTCAATTTATAAATGTTCCCTCGATTACTTCTTCAAAGTTTGACCTCTGGATCCTTTTAATGCCAGTGATTGCAAATAGAGATTCACGCATCATGCTCACATTAATAACATTCTCTTAAAAAGATATGGATTGCCTAATTACTGTACCTTGTAACGACTCATGAATATAAATATATATGCATATGTGATTAATACAATCTCTCCATGAAATGAATATTCTGTGTATTTTCTTTTAATAAGAAGTGCTGTATTTATCTAGTGATTTGGCCAGACTTGACGGTCAAGATTTGTTAAAGAAGATATTTACCACCAAGCAAAGTAACCAAGCCCCTTGGCGTTATGGATCTGCGCTGCTGCCAAAAGTAAACTTATTATTTGGTCAATTGCTCCAGAGTTGTGGTTTCTAATAAATGGTACCAAAGCCAATGGTTTGCAGACGTGATATCCTTTTAAGACATCACTTCTGCCCCATCAGTTTCCTGCTCCTGTGAGCACACCAAGACGTTTAGCCAGAGGAGGTTTATTTAAGAGCTATGATAACTTGACCTTCATCACCTGAACTTTGAGAAACCTGTGCCTCAGCATATGTCTGCAGCAAATTTATGCTATTAGATTGTTATATATAGAAAAATGTTTTGTTGATTCCTATATTTACAGCTGAATTGCAGCTGAATTGGAGCTTTTAGTTGTAACTATTAAATTGAAGATATGCCCTGTTTCTTCTCTTTCGGCTCCATGAACCTTTTAAGTTGAACAAAGCTTTAAATTACTAGTATATTTGTATTTATTAAAGGGGAACTGTCATTGCTTTAAAGGGGAAATCTACTTGTCTACAATTTTTTTTTGGAATAATGAAATAAAATGTAATCCTTAGGAAATGAGTCTCCTTTTTTTCAAGTCTCACAAAACATGAAAGACTTTGCTGGAACTGCAGTGTAGGCTGGAGAAGAACTAAGTACCGATTCATTGTTTCAGTGCTTTGAGGAATTAGAACAAGCAGTGGAGAGAATAGTAGACCATATGGGTTGGACTGGGTCTGCCGGACAAAGGAGGAAAACCCGGTGGGCACCACAGACCCAGTTCCACTCCCTGCCAGGACAGCGGCCACAAGAAAAGAGAAGTACAAGATTCAGGAGGACAGTGCATTGGGTTGCCAGTTATGTCTGGTGGGTGGAAGTGCATTGGCTGGGTGGTTAGGTCTATTGGGTAGGCAGCATTTAGGCCCATTAGATACTATTTTCACTTGCAGTTACATTTACAAATAACTTTATAAACACTTAAAATTTTTAATTAATGCATACAGGAAGTTGTTTAGAAAAGAAGGTAAAACACATGCGTGTAAATACCATTTAAATAGGCACCCAAAATGTGGCTATTTAATCACAAATCCATTTTATGTTTTATAATGCTAAAAACTATATTATACATCTGGTCTATTAAAGCACTCTTACAGCCCGACATCCACAGCGCTGTAGTGTTCAGTTTTTTAAAGGAACAGTGTGTTTGCTTTTAGAAACACTACTATAGTTTATATAAACAAGCTGCTGTATAGCCCTGGCGGAAATTGAAAAAATTCTTATGGTGGATAACAGATAACACCTTTATGTTCTACAGAGCTTATCTGCTATCTGCTGTGTAACATGAGCCTTTTCTCCTTTGAATGGCCTTAATTGCTACACAGCAGCTTATTTATATAAACAATAATAGTGTTTCTGAAGCAAACACATCAGTTTTACCAGTGCAGGGCAACACTGCATTATAGTTTTATTACTTTAAAAACTTTTATTTTTTTATGTTACTGTTCCTTTAAATCAAATCAAATCACATTTATTGTCATCTCTTCTGCATACAAAAGAAAGCATACATATTGAGACACAATTGCATAAGTCCTTTTTCCTGCCCCCAACCATATGATACACATTATACACACTCACAAACCAGCATATACAAAAAGACATACTTCAGTGTACACTTGGAGCAAAAAAAGTAAGTGATATACAAAAGAAAGAAGAAAGAAAGCTTCCACTCCTTCTTGTGACATAACAGAGTATCCGTCTATTTATTTGTTCAATCTAAAATCTTCTGCCAAGCCCGCAATTAATTAAAGTGCATATATTGTGCATAACCTGCAATTGTGCAAAACAAGCAAACCCATCCCCAATTTACCTTCTACTTCCAGGTACAGCTCATTTATCTTAACTGCAGAGGACCCAACAGTCTTTAAAACCAAGATTAAAAAAGCAATTACTTAAAAGTCTTACAGCATAAGGAATAAAACTATACGATACCTTCTTCAAAAGACTTATAAAAATGGTGTGACGGCTCCTCCACTATACTGGATGCCTTACGTAAACATTTCTTGTTACAAATCTCTTGGATTGAAGGCAAAAATTCTCCAGTAATCACCTGCCATTTTTACAATTTTTACCAGCTTCTTACGGTTACTAACACTACAATTGCCATACCATGACAGAATTTGACAATTCACTCTCAATGAAACCTCTTACCTATAAAAGGACACAAGTACAGATCTAAGGAGATTTACTTTCCTCAACCTTCGTAAAAAGAAAAGCCGCTGTTGTGCTTTTCCAACCAGAACAGAGGAATCAAGGCTCGATGTGAGGTCATCCGTAATATGAACCCCAAGAAATTTAGTATTACTTACTTTCTCTACAGTGGAGCGATTTATATAGAGCTTTATGAACTTGGAGCACTTTCCTAAAGTCGATTATCAGCTCTTTGGTTTTATCGACATTAAGGGGCTGATTCACTAAGGGTCGAATATCGAGGGTTAATTAACCCTCGATATTCAACTGGGAATTGAAATCCTTCGACTTCGAATATCGAAGTCGAAGGATTTAGCGCTGATAGTACGATCGAAGGATTATTCCTTCGATCGAACGATAAAATCCTTCAAATCGAACGATTCGAAGGATTTAAATCCAACGATCGAAGGAATATCCTTCGATCAAAAAAAGTTAGCCAAGCCTATGGGGACCTTCCCCATAGGCTAACATTGACTTCGGTAGCTTTTAGGTGGCGAACTAGGGGGTCGAAGTTTTTTTTAAAGAGACAGTACTTCGACTATCGAATGGTCGAATAGTCGAACGATTTTTACTACGAATCCTTCGATTCGAAGTCGTAGTCGAAGGTCGAAGTAGCCCATTCGATGGTCGAAGTAGCCCAAAAAAAACTTCGAAATTCGAAGTTTTTTTACTTCGAATCCTTCACTCGAAGTTAGTGAATTGGCCCCTAAGATACAGATTATTATCAGTACACCAAATTCCCAGCTGATTAACCTCCTCTCTGTATTCTGATTCATTGTTGTCTCTAATTAGACCAATCACCGTTGTGTTATCAGCAAACTTGATAATATGATTAGAGTTAAACCGGGTAGTGCAATCATATGTCATTAGTGTAAAAAGTAATGGTGAGAGTACACACCGCTGTGAGGAGCCAGTACTTAAACTTTATCAACTTTGAGTTATTTTTACCAATCTTAACCAACTGTGGGCGCTCTGTGAGGAAGTCTAAAAACCAATTACAGAGTGGAATACTTAAACCAAGTTTCTCCAGCTTAACAATTAGCTTCTGTGGAATAATAGTGTGGAATATTAAAAGCAGAGCTAAAAATTAATGAACAGCATTCTCACACATGCATTACTTTTCTCCAAATGTGACATGGCTAAATTTAGGGCTAGGCCTTTGCCTAGCATTATTTGTTTTATATTGTTATTTCACTTTTCAGCTAACAACCATTAGTGCTCCTTTAATTAGCCATTAATTATGACATTAACAGTACCAAGCAAGAAAAAAGTAAACTATAGTTTATTTACATTTTTTGAGACCAGAACTGGATATACACCCATTTAAGACACAAAACTGGGAAAAAAGATAGTCACATTAATTGTCAGAAAAACTAACATTATTATTAAGAGCTGATAAGGCCTGTTAATTGCACTGCTAAATGAAGCTGACATTTGGCCCCAGATGAAAGGAGCTTTTTCAAATGCACTCACGTTTTCCTGATCCTCCATCCAGATTCCATGCAAATCTGTCTTCAGTGCAGGCATTTAATGCCCCCTGTCTGCGATTTAAAACTAGTCTTGGCAGAATTTCTTTCTTTTATTGGAAGCCAGGTTGCGGTCCTGGTGCCAGCGGATGTTTTTGATAAGACATTTAAAAACATTAAGGAACACTGTCTTTGTCATTAGGCCAAAGAATGCCACCACCACTACTGTAAAAAAATAAAACAGAGACAAGTTGCAGCTCGATGAACTTCCAGCAGATGGTAGCACAACACAATGTAATATTTAAAGGCCAGGCTGTGCTGCTGATAATTATAATAATCATTTCTTCTGTTCCATAATAACCCTACTAGATCTATGCACCATTGTACATATAATATCTTTGGCACAGTAGGGGGTATTTATTAAGGGGAAGCTGCAATAAAACTAAGAAATTATGCATTATTTCTCTACCAAGATTTCCTCTTATTCTGCAGCCATCTGCTGCAGTTATGTAGTTGGTGGGTTTGCAATGACTGCATTGCTATTCTGGAAGGCTGTGAGTTTGCATATATTTTGAACCCTTTTATACTCTGCTATTATAAAATTGGCAGAGTGTGCCATGTCAGCCTGCAGGGAAACATGCCAAACCGAGTATCGCCCTCTTATATAAATACAGGCTGGTTACTTTGGATCAAGGCACAGGTAGATGACTAAAGGTGAAATGCAGGTATAAAAAAGTAAATTTATTTGCCCCTGATATTTTGCATCTTATTACCAGATTCTGTTTCATGACAAGATGCAAATCCTGCTATTCTGATGTCAAGCCAATAATAATTTATTTGGAAAATGCAGGCAGGATTCTCATTGGATGATCTTCCTGCAGGTGGCAGGATCACAGTAGGCAGGATTCCAATTGGATGAACACAGCAGGCAGGATTCTCATTAGATGATCCTCCTGGAACATCCTCCTGGCACTGGATGACGAGTAAACAAAATTCTGCAGTGCAATGTTGCTTTAAGAATCTCTATGGTTGGTTGACCATAATCTCCCAACATGCTGGAAATGGTATTCCAGCAACATATTTTTAACTGAATATATATGCCCCCTTTTAAATCAGGGACATATTTATCAAGGGTCGAATTTGAAAAACTTCAAAATTCGAATTCAAAAAGACCAACTGAAATTAAGTAGAAGGTTTTTTTTTGGCCGAATAGGTCAGTTTTTGATCAAATAGGTCCATATTCGGCGAATAGTATGAATCAAAGTAATAACGCTTTCGATCGAATTTGAATCAAAGTTTTCTCTAAAAAAACTTTGATTTTTCAAAGTCCACCAATTGACTCCATATAGGTTCTAGGAGGTCCCCCATAGGCTAAAACAGCAATTCGGCAGGTTTTAGCTGGCAAATGCTCGAAGTCAAATTTTTAAAGAGACAGTACATGATACATTTCGATATTCAAATTTTTGAATTTTTTTCAAATTGAATTTGGATTATTCCCTAGTCGAAGTACACAAAAAATAGCTCAAAATTAGAATTTTTAGAATTCTAAAATTCACCTCGACCTTTGATAAATCTGCCCCTTAAGGTACCCATAGACGCAAAGATTTCTCTTGCCGAACAACCGATTTTAGCGAAGTCCAACCAATCTATCGAAATTATCGTGCGGTTAGTGGGATTCAACAACTTACGATTTTTCGGCCGACATCTGTCAGGAAATTGATCAGCCAGGTTAAAAAATCTGTCGGTCCCAGTGCAATCTATCTATGTTTGCAGGGCCAAGCAGGCAGCATGGCGAGATAATCGTGGTCTCACGATGACGATCGGATCTTTTAAAAATCTCAACATCTATGGCCAGCTTTACTGCCTAATTAACTATACAGGGTGCAGACTTCGTATCTGCCTGGTTTAGAAGGGGTGTGGTGTCTACCCTGGTTTGGTGGTCATTTTCATTGTAAGAGAAGTTTTTTTTTATATAGAGAAAGAGGAGTTTGAATTCAGTATTCTGATCAGGGGCCCCGCTGTGATCCTCAAAACTTCTTACTGAACACAAGATATGAGAGAAGTCGGATTTGAAGAAGAAGTGAGTACTGATATAGCCAAATAATTCATGAAGGTTTGGGAGGCTTTGCAAAGAGCCCAGCAGTATGAAGTAGATAATTCAAACTTGATATCATGCAGGCTCAGAAACATTAGGCAAGGCTTGCTTGCTCATGTAAAATATTTTATATATATATATATATATATATATATATATATATATATATATATAGCTAAAATTCACGTGGTTCGAAGATGTCTGTACATATGCCAAGCCAGTATATTGCTGTTTGTTCAATTAAAAGGACAGGAAGGCCTTAAAACAGATTTCTCTTAACCTTTCCATGACTAAAGCTTAAAGGGATACTGTCATGGGAAACCATGACAGTATCCCTTTAAGAACCCTTACTGACTGGGCTGCTTGTCTCCTCCCTGCTGTTTGATGCAGAAGACTTGGTGCCATCCTACCTTTACTATCAAGGAAGATGGCAATTGTACTGACTGCATCTTAGATATACCGATATGGGATCTATTCTCAGGATCCCCATCCTTTTATGACTCCAGTCCTGCCTACAGCTCCCAGCATCCTTTCATATGCAGAGCAAGAAATATATGATTTTATTGAATAATTATATCTACCCAGAATGCATTTCAGCCCTGCTGTGGTTACGGAGCAGTTAACATTCTTTTTCTTCCATTATGACTACAACACCGGAGGTATTTATACATTTTTAACCTACGCAAGGCCACTCCGGATAAATAAAAAATGCTGCTGCTTTGTATCTGTGGTACCATGGACAGCAGCGAGTGATGCTGAAACTTTGAGGCATTTCTGGGGAACAATCCTTCTTTGGTCTGGCGTACTAGTACCAAGACTTCCTAGCACATGGCTGCAGGCACTGCCAACCTTGTGGGTTGCAAAAGGCACATTTGTTTTTTATAGGACTTGTTATTAATGTATCTGCCTCTGAATTTGTATTCAGCCAGTTCTGTTCAAGGTACCCTAGGAATATCAAATCCACAGATTTATATAGTACTTTTGTACATAATCTATGTGCTTGCTTGCTTGTGTGTATGAATGCATGCATGTACAGTACACAGGTATAAGATCCGTTATCCGGAAACCCATTATCTAGAAATCTCAGAATTACGGAAAGGTTGTCTCCCATAGCCTCCATTATAATCAAATAATTCAAAATGTTTAAAATAATTGCCGTTTTTTCTGTATTAATGAAACAGTACCTTGTACTTCATGCCAACTATGATATAATTCATCCTTATTGGATTTAAAACAACCCTATTGGTTTAATTAAAGGGAAACTAAAATCTAAAATAGAATACTGCTAGAAATGCTGTATTTTGTATACTAAACATAAACATGAACTTACTGCGCCAGAAGCCTAATTAAACAAATGATTTATGCTTTCAAAGTTGGCCGCATGGGCTTTCATTTTGTAACTTTGTTAAACATCTTTCCAAGACTACGCACATGCTTAGTGTGGTCTGGGCTTCAGTTGTGAGGTTAAGCTTAGGGATCGTCATAAACAGCACAAGTGAAATAATATCTGCCAAAGAAGCCTATACAGCAAGACTGATTAATAATCAGAATATACAGACTGCACTGGGTCTGTGGATAAGAATCTCTGCAAAGTCGCCGACTTCTCTACAGGGAAACAAACAAAGCTGCTTGAGTTCTGCACGGCTGGGAAGTAAGTCTGAGGGCCTCCCCCATGATCGTTTCCCTGCAGAGCAGCAAGGGACCGTCTGAAGCTTCATATCCACAGCAGTCAGAGCAAGTAAAACAAAAGGGGAATTTCACTGCATACAGTCAGGTTTCCTATAAAAACAGTACACATTTTTTATAAAAAGTATTAGCGATAGATTTCTTTTTGCCTTTACATCCCCTTTAACGTTTAAATGATTTTCTAGTAGACTTAAGGTATGGAGATCTAAAGTCCTGAGCATTCTGGATAACATATCCCATACTTGTATAATATATAGGAGAATATGTCTATTTGTTGGCACCCCCTCAGAACATTTGCCTTTCCTTGTCCATTAAGGAAGGACCATGAATGCCATATTCACACGTCATTTGAAACAGGTCCCTGTGCAGAGCAGCTGCATTCACAACGCCCTCATGTCAGTGGCACCTCTTTTACTGCATGTGGCGCAAGTTTTCTTCTTTTCAAGGGAGCCCTAACATGCTGGTGGTAATAAAGTTTCCACTGAACCTTACATACACACATGGGTTGCCCCTTATATAATGGGGGCAAACTGTGGCTGGATGAGCACCATTTACTGTCACTGGTGCAGACCTTTGGGCATAACAAAGTGTCTGCAAATAGGGTGGAGCAAGGGCATGGTTCTTTGTGCTTGGTTTCACAGTTTTCATCTTGCGCCCCCTTTAATAAACACAGAGGCGTAACTAGAGGGGGCGGGCCCTGGCGTGGGACGTGCAGCCGGCCCCACCAGCCTCCGTACGGCCGGAAACGGCCGCAGAACTCAGTGGTACGCGAGCTGCCGGGGGGCCCTGAGGGGGTGCGGGCCCTGGCCCAATTGCACCCCCTGCTCCCCCGGTAGTTACGCCACTGAATAAACAAACCATTAAGTCATCCTAGAAAGAGACCAACTGCAATCTACACATTTTTAATAAAACACTGTCTATAGAAATCAATATACTGTATTAGTATAAAACTGTAGAAGCACATGTTCATTTAGGTCATTTATTGGCCAGTCATTGGTGTTTTAGGGTTTTCAGTCAAACAGATTTTTTTATGCACACGTGATTATCCAGAGTTTTTTCAGAAATAGACACAGTGCTATTTAATCTGTATTCCCATCCCTGTTATCCCCCAATGGCTTAATCCTCCCCCACTTGTGGCTTATAAAGGAGAGAGACTGCCCAGAACAACACCCATTTTAAAGGCATACGACCACCATTTAAAGGGACAGGTGTGAGCTACAAACACATGGAAGCTTGGCCTGCATCACAATTGCTAAACTTCCTCCTACAAGAATGTCCAATATGGAGCTCAGCAACGGTCACTGTACTACAACCTGAATCCCCTAGCAGTATTCTTGTGCCATGAAGCCAGCAGCAAGTTGATATACTTATCAAATACTGTATATAGTGTCTTGTGCGTGACATTGCTTTAAAATCCACTATAAATGTACCTTTCAGCCTGGCAGTTACAGTATAACTGGGCAATGAGCATCCATCATATTAGGAGCGAGGACATTATCTTCTGTGCTGTGTGAAAGTGCGTGGGGAAACATGCTGAGGGAGCACGATCTTCCTCTGTGTCTGTTTGATTGAATGATTACCTAAAGATCCACATCTCTTATGTCAATTCTTTTTTTGTGTGTGGACATTGCACTGCAAGCACCTCTGCTGGAAAAGGATTTATACAGTAAATATATGGCCCCTAAATTCTCAGCAGAGTCTCTCCATAAAAGTAAGAGGTTAAGCTTCCTTTTTAACATAGTTTAATCTCCAATTTCCATGCATTTTCCCTTTGCTGGCAAGCAGAGCCGAAATAGCAGTTCTGACCTTTAAAGATTTCCCCCCACCCATCCCGTAGGAGAGAGAACCAGGCACTAGTGAAGGAAGGGAGGGGGAATGAAAGGGGACAGGCCATGTAGGGCAGAATAATGTTGATGAGATGTGGTCCTCTCCTATGTCTGCCTTAATGGTGTTTATCATTTATTCAAAGCTGACATTTTCTGCAGTTAAATCACGCGGAAGTGGCGTTCATCTGTACTGTGCCAGAAAAGCCCTCTTAGCTTTTTAGTACTTGAGTAAACGATAGAGGGAATCTTAACCCTTTTTAGGTGCCAGCGAGATTGGAACGGTCTTCCAGTAAATGAAGTTTGTAACTATTGGAGGCTGAAATGCATTACAGAATTAACCAATTACAGGCTGATTCAAATCCCAGGAGTAATAATATTTTTGCAGGGATGTGTATACAGGTTTACTTTAAGTACAGTAAAGGTAAAATATATTCCTGTAGTAGTTTGGTCTTGGACGCCTAGTTGTCTCCATATGTCGATAAACTGCCATGGAGCAGTTACTGACTCATCTTGAAGTTTCAGCCTACAATGCCCTAGCTATACAAATATATAACAGAGTATGTGCTGTTTTAGAATGCGTCAATTGAGCTTGCCACTGTACACGGTGAGCCCGGGTGCACACACCCAGACCTTCAGCAAAGGGAGCAAACACCAGGAAACATCAAAAGAGGCGGACACAAGCCTAGACCCAGGGCAGCCATCAGGGGGGGACAGGGGGGAGTGTTGTAGGGGGCCCCGAGGGTAAGGGGGGCCCGGCCATGCCACACTTACTTGATTAACCAGGCCCCCAATCTTTCTGAGAGCTGCTGACTTCGGGAAGCCAAGGACATTTAAGGGGCCCTGGCCACCAATTTTCTTATAATGTGGTGGGGGGGGGGCTGCCACCAATTTTTTTTTTTCTCATGTGGGGTCCTAGCCACCAATATTTTTAATGGGGGGGCCCTGGCCACAAATGTTTTTTTATGGGGGGCCCTGACCACCAATATCTTTTTATTAACATGTGGGAACCCTAGCCACCAATATTTTTTTTGTTTTTTTACTTTGTGATGGGGGGTGGACCTGTGGGGTGGGGAGGGAATACCTGTAGGCGTGGCTTTCGGTGGGCGCAGCCCAGGAAATTTTGTCGTATGGGGCCCAGTGATTTCTGATGGCGGTCCTGCCTGGACCCACAAAGTAGTAAAGCCGGAGTCAGATTGTAAAAGGTTAAAAGGCTTACATTTTATTCTCCATAATCAAGAACCAAGGCCTGGCTCGTTTCATGTCTACCAGGGACACTTAGTCATATGACTAAGTGTCCCTGGTAGATATGAAACGCATCAGGCCTTGGTGTAAGCCTTTTAACCTTTTACAATCTGACTCCAACTTTACTACTTTGTTGGTCCAGGCTTGTGCCAGCCTCTTTTGATGCTTCCTACAATGCCCTAGCTTCTGGCTGGCCGCTGCCTTTTTAATCAAATCCCACAGCCATCCTATTGTGCTATAGTCCTCAAAGTGAATAGGCGCCTGAATAATTTTTACGCGCGACAATGGTCATATGCTCGACTATCATGACGCACGCCCAAATTTTTTTCGGCACATCGGATCTTTCGCTGGCGATGAAACACGGAAATTCCCAGCGAATTCACGCCTGCCAAATCTATTTGTCGATCACTAACTATATGATATATACTGTATGTATATGGGATTCAAATGTTATTCCTCACATACAAAATTAAAAGGGTTGATCACCTTTACATTAACTTTTAGTATGATGTAGAGAGTGATATTTTGAGGCAATTTGCAGTTAGTTAAATCATTTTTATTTATGTTTTTTGAGTAAATTAGTTTTTTATTCAACAGCTCTCCAGTTTGCAATTTTAGCAATGAGGTTGCTAGGGCCCAAATTACCCTAGCAACAATGCACTGATTTGAATAAGAGACTGGAATATGTATAGGAGAGCCCTAAATAGAAAGATGAATAATAAAAAGTAGCAATAACAATAAATGTGTAGCCTTACAGAGCATTTGTTTTTTAGATGGGGTCAGTGACCCTCATTTCAAAGCTGGAAAGAGTTAGAAGAAGAAGGCAAATTATTCAAAAACTATAAAAAGAAAAAATGAAGACCAACTGAAAAGTTGATTAAAATTAGCCATTCCATAACTCAATGCTGTTCAACTGAGGAGAATGAGGACACGCAGGTCCCTGCCGTTGTGCACTTGTAGGGAGGGGAGCAGTGCAGTGCAAGCGCCAGGACCACACGGCCCAGGGATGGCAGGACCGTGTGGAATAGGGGCACGGCGCACACATGGTCTTAAAAGTTCTTAAAAGCCAGAAAGTTGGACAGCACTGCTACAACATACTAAGGGGCAGATTCACTAAATGGCGAGGTGGCTAACGCTAGCAACTTTTCTCCAGAAATCCAATCCGCAGGCACATCGCCAATTCACTTACAGGCACCAATTCGCTAGAGAACAGGACTGTCACATGAGTTCATTCGCACTCTATCGCCAGACGACTTTTCGCTCAGGCGAATGTCCGTTGATCCGCAAATTCAGTAGAGTGCGGATTTTACTGAACGTTACCTCTTTTGCCAGAGTTGACTTTGCGACCTCAGACCAGGCGAAGTGCTAAAATGAAGCTAGATCTTCCTCAATCTTCTGTCACTTACATCCTATGTATTTTTGCAGATGATACTATATTGTGCAGAACTATAGGTTCCATGCAGGATGCTGCCCCTTTGCAGAGTGATTTGTCTAAAGTTGGGAAAATGAGGTTTAATGTTGATAAACGCAAGGTTATGCACTTTGGCAAAAATAATATAAATGCAAGTTATACACTAAATGGCAGTGTGTTGGGAGTTTCCTTAAATGAGAAGGCTCTAGGGGTTTTTGTAGATAAAAAAATAAAGTGGATCACCATACCAGTGGCCACCCCTTTAGACTAGCGGAAAGTAACTTTCATTTGAAGCAACGTAGGGGGTTCTTCACAGTGAGGACAGTGAGGTTGTGGAATGCACTGCCGGGTGATGTTGTGATGGCTGATTCTGTTAATGACTTTTTGGACAGACATAATATCAAAGGCTATTGTGATACTAAACTCTATAGTTAGTGTAGGTATGGGTATATAGAATTTATGTGAGAGTAGGGAGGGTGTGTGTATGGATGCTGGGTTTTCATTGGGAAGTGTTGAACTTCATGAACTTTTTTCCACCCGATTTAACGATGTAACTATATCCTGTCTGCCGAAAAAAGTTTAAAAAACGCTGGTGACTTTTCCTTTTTTTAAGTGGTATTGCCTGTAAAAGTCGTAACTTAAATTTTTTTTGGCTTAACATTTTTCCCCAGACATTTGAGAACATATGGAACATTCATTTTCCAGTGGGCTCATGTGTAGGGCATAATATTAACTCTTCTTTCTTTATTAAGGTTCCTTGGACATTTGTAATAAGTGGTAACGTCAAGCATTTGCAACAACATCTCTAATAGAGACGTCTATACAACTTAAATATACCCGTCCTATTCAAATTGACCTAAGTGCAAGATCACTAGTAAAATTTCACTAGGCACAAATGAACGCTAGCTCACCTTCGCTTTGAAATGCTCCCACTGCCGAAGTAGCGCAAAGGAAAAGTCACCAGCGTTCGGTGCCCAGGACGCAACTTTGCATATTAGTGAATTAGCGTAGTAGTAGCAAATTTGCGCCTGGCAAAGTGGTGCGAGGTGTGTGAATGGTCACTGGCGAAAATTCGCCTGTTAGTGAATCTGCCCCTAAATGTCAAAATAAAGGTGAACCACCCCTTTAATGTAGGTAGAAGTGGTTATTTTACAAATTGATTGCAATGTATTAACTGGAACTTTGTAGGCACATATATCATACAAATCATTTTATGTAGGATACTGTAATACCAGGCAGAGTCGTAGTTCCAACCACAGTGTTCCATGCCCCTCTACTCCCATTCAAGAAGGAAGGGCCGAGCCCTACCCCTAACTTTTTATACGTCTTTAGGGACACCACCTAAAATCCCTGTATCAATGAGATTCGTTATCCATCCACAGCCTATCTACACTTCGACATGGGGGCTGACTATCCTTCCTCATCACCCATGCATACGGCCAGACATATTTGGGAACCGAAAATCACAGGGGAAGGCTAGATGCCGACTCTCCTATGCCACATAAGATATAACCATGGTGATGATGTCTTCAAAGCTATGTAATGCATAGCACCCTGGCTTTATAGTCCTACTACATTATTTCTGCCACAATCTGTGAAACTGAAAGACTGGTGTTTTGTTAAGGATAATTTGCCTCTAAGACCCTATGAGATTGTAAGTGTTTTATGAGGTCACGCACACTGCAAACTGGAGGACCAAAACTTACAGTAGTGTTTTCCACTTACATTCCATGGTTTGGATCATTGAGTTTATTGCAGATAATCAAATCTAGGCATCACATTTTGAAATAGTTGCTGTCATTTTGCTTCACTAATACCCTTTCCTTTTTTTGTTCTGCGCTGGAAAATGTGCTGGAACATTATAAATAAAACATGATTACATAATAACTCTGTTCGAAATCATCCAAGACTATTCTGATGAATAGTCCTTGCCTGCAGTATAATGAGTGCAGCAGGAATTATGGGATGAGAGATAATGATGACTGGGCATCATACATCTCTGCACCATTCAATTGGCTGGGCAATGCTTCGATTTGCATTCTAGTTGCTATCATCCAAAAAGGGTGAGACAGAAGAGTGAAACAAGGAGAACTAGAGAGCGGTGGCTGGTGTACAGAGAGACAGTTGCAGAATTAGTGAAAGAGATCACTGCATAGAAGGAATGAGACAGTAAGATTGTGGAAGAAGGGAAATACGGGATTTGGAACAGCACAAAGACATATAAAGGGGTGCTGTTCCACAAATATCTTTAGATGTGGGTAGTGATCACTGTGCAGGGTATTTTACTTTAAACCAATGGTAAACTTGGTGGTAGAGCTCACTTTGGATTTGTCATCTAAAGGGGGTGCAAAGCAGTGGGATGTGGCTCAAGTAGGGTGATGAAATTGTAGGGTAAATGCCATTTTTCTATTTTATATATCCCTGGAACTATAGGAGAGTGACAATTATGATTCAGGGGCAGCAGGTCTGCAAATCTACTGCACCTGGCATGCTTACCACTGTGTTCAGAATGGGGTGAGGGCAGTTATGCTGTGTATGTTAAAATCACAATTTCAAATATTGCCTTACAACCTAAACACCCCATGCCACATAATAAATATAACTTTAATGTTGCCCTAATATTTATGGAAAGTAGTATAAAAGACAGATTTCTATTTCCGCCTCCTCTAGGCCGGCCACTGTTTGTCCAATGCCCCTGCCCAACCGAAGTGTGTATGCACGCACACTTTACCTGTACCAGTCAGCACAGAGAACTGCAAGCATGCGGGTAAGTATATGAGATATTTGTTGTGTGTCCAGTCCTCAGTGTTAGGAAGAAGATGCGGCTGGGCCTTGCCACAAATCCGGGCCTGATACAATGTAGGCCATTCTAGAGATCCCAGCAGCCTTAGTTTCTTTTATGAAAATGATATTATATTAGATGATATTAGAATATATATATATATATATATATATATATATATATATATATATATATATTATTGTACATGGTCTTTTATGAAAATACAACTTCTTTTTAGGCATCACTGTTCATTATGCTGCAGCACAGTCTGACCACTTCTGTTTCCAGGATGGCAGGTACTGTACAATTATTTCTGCATAGCTAAGGACATGAATAAGTTAATTTCCCAAGTATTAGAGCCACCCCTCCTCTTTCTTCGGTTCTTTCTGTACCTCGAGGGTTCCCACTGATTCTCAGTGCCTGCCTGCTGAATCGTAAAGAAAAGCATCCCATTTAAAAACCATTTTTTTTAAACAGTGACATTACTCAGCAGGATGTGAGAAATGTTCATCTGCCTTTGGGGAATGAATACCCCTTTGGAGAAACACATTATCATATGACCTGTGATGGTTGCCTTCAGCCTGTAACTTGCCGCCAGTCTTATGAAATACACCATGCACTGCCCTTGCACCTTTCCATGCCACTAACTGGTTCTAGGCATTCTATTCTAAATGACATCAATTCCTTATCTGTAGGAACATACTGAAAATGCACAGAGAAATGCTGTTTTTTTGATTAAATGTACTATATATAATATTTTATTAGGTCTTTGGTATTTGAACCACTGTTTTTCTTACAAGTGACTGGTGAAGAGGTTATGTTGTTCATTAGGTTGGAGGTTCTGGTACAGAATGAACAAGATACTTGTACAAGAACATAATGGTCCAAACTGCAACTTTCTGAATCTGTATTCTGTTAAGCAAGCATGCCTAATGGAAAGTTTACTCAGATGCTAATAAAACCCAGGTTGGTGAAACCCATAATGCTGTGATGTTGAGCCCCTACTGCCAAACATTTGCTTATAGCAAAAAAAGTTTACAAAAACAAAAAAGTTGCAGCATATTATCTATTTTGTTCCTGTCAAACATTAGGTCAAGCCATTGTCATCAGATCAAGTCATTAGCCCTCCTAGAGAAAGGGTCAGCGTTACACCAAAAAAGACATTCCCTATTTTCATGTTTACACTCTGAGCACTTCTGAAATGTTATTTTTGGAGATTAGAAGACAATACTTCTACTTTTCTAGATACATCCTGAAAGTCAGTTGGCATGAGATTTGGGGGGAAATATTTGCAGTCTAAGTTAGATATCCTTGGAGCTACAGCTGAACCACCAATCTCAGCTTTCCAATATCTGTAACCATGTTTCTAGCTAAAGCTGGGCTTAAACTAAAAAACTGTGATGACCACCCCTCTAACTGAAGTACAGTTATAATGATAGTGTACAAAATATATTGTATTCCTACTATCTTTCTGTTGTAAGGAGTCCGTAAATCTGTAATTGTAGTCTTGAGTGAGCCTTCCTGTCATCTCTGGAGCTTGGCCTTTACAAAAGACGCTTGAGTGTCAAACAGTGTGGACAGTATAGATTTTTTTCACAATCTCCAAAAAGCTGTTTTAAGAGAAAGGATTAGAGTGCATCATGAAAAGCACCCCCCCATACACATTTTGTAGAGGGGTAAGGTTTTTCCTCCAACCATTTAAGAACAAGCTCAAAAGTGGTGGTTCTCAACCTTTTAAATCTGTGAGCCACTTTTAAATGTAAGAAGAGTTGGGGAGAAACACAAGCATGAAAAAGCTCATGGATATGCCAAAGTCTTGAGAGTGGCTATTGGTAGCCCCTATGTGGACTGACAGCCTCCCGGAGGCTCTGTTTGGCAGAACACCTGGTTTTTATGCAACCAAAACTTGCCTCCAAGCCAAGAATTCATGTGAATGTGGCTCATGAGTAAAAATAGTTGGGGACCCCTGCCCTAAGGGATATCAGATGGTATCAGGTGATATCTAGCAAATTCTACAGGAGGTAGGTGGTGCTGAAAAGCTTGAGACAGGAAGCGTCGGTAGAAGAAGATCTGCAAGGTAAGACTAAATAATATGCGAGTTATCTCCTATAATATCTCCTCTAGGAGTAACAAATTATTAAGGACAGCATCTGGAGTCTTTAAGAACCACTGGCTCCTAAGTTATTGCAAGTTCTGTGAAGTATGTGGTCTGAGCCGTGGAAACCTTTTCATGCAGCCTTAGCGTAAGGACTCATAGATGGTCTGGGAGTTGCAGCTCACAGGCAACAAATCAGCTACTGTGCAGAAGGGAAAAAGAAGTATCTAAAGCAAGAACAAGTCTACTTCCTAAATAGTCTTACAATACTTACATACTGATAATGGGCACAAATAGCATGTTTTCATTATCATAGTAAGGTCTCTTTAAGCCAGTATACTATATATAAGTGTAAGTTACATAATGATGACAGAGAATTTCCTTATTTATTTTATCATTTTTAAATGATATCCTAAGGCCATCAAGAAAAAAAGTACAAGCAGTTACATGAATTTTAGGTGCTGCAGGGGATGATTCTTGTGGTCTGACATTTAACCATGTTAGGAACGAGGGGCTAAATGAGAACATTTTGCAGTCTCTTCTTTTTTTATACTATATTGAAGACATATTTATAGAGCTTCCTCAAATTGCAGCTCAACCATTGGAATATTTATTGAAAGAGAAAAGGAGTGAAAAAAGGAGTGAATTTGAAGGTAAGGTAGAATCACCGGGTTTCCAATTTGTTAAGTACACCCCAGTAACTATGATCAATAATTTTCTTTCTCTAAATCCAAGCAGTTGTACAATTTATTTACCCGGGTTGCTGTACCATCCCGACAATACAGCGGTTTTAGGGGGATTCAAGAAACTACCTGGGCTACACATGTACTGGGCAGACCATCCCCTCTCCCTGATCATAGGCAGAAAGAGAGGTAAAAATGTATGGGGGATGCTGGGGTGGTGGTGGGAGCTGGACCCTTGAAATCAGCTGCAGTGGGCTCCCAGTCATCCCAGTCTGACCCTATTGATGAAGTACATTCACAACCCACCAGACAGGCAGAGACTATCAGAAGGCCAAGGCGTTGTAATTCAATAGCAACGACAGGCAGAGGAGGGCAAGGAATTGTAATTCTATAACAGCTGAAGGTATAGTTTGGACAATCCTTCCTGTGAAAATATGGGAGCCTGTAAAGTCTGTTTTTGCCATGTGTCCCATCACAACTTAACATGGCCCTGCAAGTGTGAAAGCTATGGCCGCAAGCAGAAGTCCGTAACATAAAAATGAATGCAAATATGTGCTCGTATTGATGCCATTCATTAAACATCTTTGCACGTCCACCCTATGTATGTGGCAGTAATGTCAGGGTTCACATTGTGGGTTGGTTCAATATCCGCAACAGATTTGCTCAAAGTGAATTGCATGCTGATGCCCTTATGAATGCCCTAGACACTGGTGCATCATTAATGATCCCATCTCCACTCTGATAATGCTAAGCACAACTTGCACGTGATTCACATACCTCCCAACTGTCCCTTTTTCGGAGGGACAGTCCCTCTTTTGACAGCTCAACCCGCAGTCCCTTATTTGTACTGGAAAGTCCCTCTTTTCTCTGCACTGAACAGCCAGAAAAAGAAACAAAGTTTCTCACTTAATTGGCTTTTAGCAGAGAGGCCAGAACAGCTAACAGGTGCAAATAAGATACTTTGTAACAATTTTGAGACACAAAAACACAGTTTAGATAAGGAGAAATATTTTCAAACTTTCATAGCCTGCCAAATTTTGTAAAACAAACATGGTAATTAGGGGGTGTGGCCACAGAAAGGGGTGTGGTCAAAAACATTGCTGCGCTACGTGCGGAAAAAAATTTTTTGTCCCTCTTTTTACTTCCAAAATGTTGGGGGGTATGGATTCATGAAAATATGCATGCATATCAGTGTGTGCTTTGGTGCATCACACACAATTGCACACAGCTCAGTGTCAGGACTTACCAGTATAATCCAGACGTAGAAGGAGCTGGAGCAGAAGTTAATGAACCCACAAGCGCCTCACACAACCGCTACCCACCTGGAGTGGAACAGGGAGCAGGGTTGTGGAGAGTAGCCGGTGAGACGGTCAGCGAAGTACAAGGGATTAGGCAAAAGTCGTAGTCAGGAGATCCGAGGTCAAAAGGCAGGCAGCAATATTCGTAGTCGATAAACAGGCAAGAAGGTCGAGACAGGCGGCGGTAATCAAAGTCCGGGTTCAGGCAAGGGTCAATAATCGGGAATCCAAAGTTTCAGAGTTGCTAGGGTTTCAGTCAAAATAACCTAATAACCAGGCAATGCATGTTAATCTGGTTTGGGTTTAAATACAGAAGTTTTGCGCCAAACTGGCGTCATTGCGCTGACGTCGCGGAACTGACGCCAGCACGTCCGTCACAGGCGTTTCCGCCTACGTCCTTGCGACCGTCGCCTCCGCGACCGTCGCCAGCGTCCCGCGTCAGACGCCGACGCGCATTAACGCATCCGCGCCTGACAGGACGCAAGCGTGTGTTCTCACATTGCCCCCCATCAAGGAGCGGCCTCAGGACGCGACCACCAGAAGGCTTACCAGGGTGAGTTCTATGGAATTTCTTCAGCAACTCAGGAGCGTGGATATTAGACGTTGGTTCCCAGGAATTTTCTTCTGGACCGTAACCCTTCCATCTCACCAGGTACTGGAGCTGCTTGCCTCTTAGTCTGGAATCCAGGATCTCCTCAACCTCAAATTCTTCCTGACCGTTGACCACCACAGGTAGCGGAGGAGGAGCCGAACGCCCAGGAAATCGGAATGTTGAGGCCGGTTTTAGAAGAGCAGCATGAAATACTGGATGGATGTGCCAGGAAGCTGGAAGTTTAAGTTGAAAAGCCACAGGATTGATTTGGCGAATAATAGGGAAGGGACCCAGGAAACGTTGACCCAACTTCCTACTGGGACAAGAAAGCTTAAGGTTAACAGTTGATAACCAAACACGGTCACCCACCTTGAACTCTGGGTCACCTCTCCGTCTCCGATCGGCATAAATCTTGAAATTTTGTTGGGCCTGCTTCATGTCTTCCTGGATCTTTTGAAAATTATTGGACAAGAAAGTTAATCGGTCTTTGACAGCAGGAACTAGAATGTCAGAAACAATGGCAGAGGGAAAGGTTACTGGATGAAGACCATAGTTTGCGAAGAAAGGGGACTGATTGATTGAAGAATGATGGGAATTATTATAAGCGAACTCGGCTAAGGGAAGAAGATTCACCCAGTCATCTTGGAGGTATGAAGAATAACATCTCAGATATTGCTCGAGAGTCTGATTAGTTCGTTCGGTCTGACCATTGGACTGAGGGTGAAAGGCAGAGGAAAGGGACACCGAAATCTTGAGTGCTCCACACAACGATCTCCAAAACTGAGAAGTGAATTGTGGACCCCGAACCGACACCACCTCATCCGGAAGACCATGAAGCCTTACTATTTCCTTAATGAAGGTATCAGCAGTCTCAGAGGCAGAAGGAAGTCTAGGTAACGACTTGAAATGAGCCATCTTAGTTAAACGGTCCACAAAAACGACAATAGTGGAACAATCACAAGACAATGGCAAATCAGAAATGAAATCCAAAGAAACCGAACCCCATGGACGAGAAGGCACAGGCAGAGGTTGTAGAAGACCAATAGGCCGAGAATGAGAGTCCTTGGACCTAGAGCAAACTTCACAAGAAGTAACAAATTTAAAACAGTCTTTAGCCAACCCAGGCCACCAAAATAGTCTCTTAGCCAGGATAATAGTTTTCTTGATACCTGGATGACCTGCCAATTTAGAATCATGAACATTCTTGAGGACCTCTAAGCGCATAGGTTCAGGAACAAAAATTTTACCTTGATGAAGAAGAAGACCCTCCTTGGATACTAACGATGGTTCAGAGAGATTTAAGGAAGCGTCTTTAATTCCATCAACCAGGGTAGACTGTAGCAGGAGAAAATTATTAGAATTTAAAATTGTTTCAGGGACCAAGGAAGACTCGTCTTCAGATGAAAACATACGGGACAAAGCATCTGCTTTAACATTCTTAGACCCAGGTCGATATGTGAGATGAAAATTGAATCTCATGAAGAATAAAGCCCACCTTGCTTGTCTGGGTCTCAACCTCTTGGCCGAACGTAAATACTCCAGATTCCTATGATCCGTAAAGATGAGGATTGGATGTTTAGATCCTTCAAGGAGATACCTCCACTCTTAAAGTGCTAACTTAATGGCAAGTAGTTCACGATCGGCAACATCATAGTTACATTCGCTCTTGGCCCAGTTTACGAGAAAAAAAAGCAACAGGATGCAGATCCTCCTGAAACCCAGCTCTTTGCGATAACACAGCACCCACCGCAAGTTCTGAAGCGTCAACCTCCAGGATGAAAGGAAGGGAAACGTCAGGATGATGAAGAATTGGGCCTGAAGTGAAGAGTGCCTTCAGTTTCTCAAAGGCCGCCTGAGCTTGTGGAGACCAACAAAACTTTTGATTGTTACGAGTCAACTCAGTAATTGGAAGAATAACCTGGGAAAAGTTCTTTATAAATTTCCTATAAAAATTTGCAAAACCAATAAAACGTTGGACAGCTTTCTTGGAAGAAGGAATTGGCCAATCAAGAATTGCGGAGATCTTCCTGGAGTCCATCTGAATTCCCTGCGGAGAAAGGAGAAAACCCAAAAAGTCCACAGATGTTTGTTCAAAGACACATTTCTCAATCTTAGCATAAAGCTGATGAATGCGTAGACGAGCCAGCACCTTTTTTAAATGTGATCTGTGTTCCTCCAAAGAATTAGAAAAAACAAGGATATCATCCAAATATATGATAACGAATATGTCGAGGAAGTCTCTGAAAACATCATTGACAAAATGTTGAAACGTTGCAGGAGCGTTGCAAAGACCAAAGGGCATGACCAGGTATTCAAAATGCCCATAACGAGTACGAAAAGCCGTCTTCCACTCATCACCCTCTCTTATTCTGACGAGATTGTATGCGCCACGGAGATCCAGTTTAGAAAAGATCTTAGCCTCCGCCAAACGTTGAAAAAGTTCAGGAATAAGAGGAAGGGGATAACGATTCTTAACAGTAATCTTGTTCAGATCCCGGTAATCCATGCATGGCCTTAAAGAATGATCTTTTTTTTCAACAAAGAAGATCCCAGCCCCTGCTGGAGAAGAAGATTGTCGAATGAAGCCTTTGGCCAGATTCTCATCTAAATAAGAACGAAGTTCCGATAGTTCAGACTCGGATAACGGATAAACTCGTCCAAAAGGAATCTGAGCCCCTGGAAGAAGGTTAATAGGGCAATCGTAAATACGATGAGGAGGCAACTCGTCTGCCCCTTTCTTATTAAAGACGTCCGTGAATTCCCAGTAAGCTTGAGGAAGAAGATTATGAATTTCAGAGGCAGGAGATAAAGAACAGACTCTATTGAAAGAGAAAATGCATTGAGAGGAACAAAAATTTGAAAGAAAGTTCACTTCACCGGTAGTCCAGTTGATGGACGGGTTATGTTTCTGCAACCAGGGTAGACCCAGAATGACAGGAAATAGAGGCGAAGAAACCACATCAAAGTTCATGACTTCAGCATGCCCTTTATTTAACACAACAAAAAGTGAGACAGTCTCTTGCACCACAGGGCCCGAGGTAATCAGAGAACCATCTGCCACACGGAGGGCTATGGGGTTCTTTTTGGACTGGAGTGGGATCTGGAACTGTAGCGCCACTTTATTGTCCAGGAAACACCCGCTGGCCCCAGAATCAAGGATTGCTTGAAGCTCTACCCGCTTGTCTCCCCACTGCAAAGATAAAGAGACAGTCAGGAGAGGCACAGGAACATGGCAACTGGAAAAGTCTCTTTCGAAAATCCTCTTACCCGTTGGACGAATCGGACAACCCCGAAGCAAGTGACCTGCTTGTCCACAATAAAGGCAGAGGTTGAGTCTGCGACGTCTGATCCGTTCCTCTGGAGTTAACGTAGATCTAATGGCTCCAATCTGCATCGGCTCTGGGGCTGTACTGAAGACGGGTGGCGGAACAGCTGGAGGAAAAGTGGTAGGCATTCGGATAGGAGGTGGAGCGGTTGGTAACATCCAAGACTGAGGTGGAAGACCTGCTCTTTCTGCCTCTTCTTCCTCTCTGCGCTCCCTGAGCCTCCGATCGAGTTGGATGGCCAGACAGATGAGGTCTTCCAGACTGTCGGGAATGCCAGTACGGGCCAATTCATTTTTTAATTCAGAAGAAAGGCCGAAGCGATACTGGTTCTTAAGCGCAGCCGGATTCCACTCCGTGTCATCTGCCCATTGCCGGAATTCCAGGGTGTAGTCTTCCGCTGGGCGGCTACCTTGCTTCAAAGCACGCAGGGCGGCTTCAGCAGTAGTGGCTCTATGCGGATCGTCAAAAAGAACTGCCATGGCATCGAAAAAGGAGTCTACTGTGGCCAATGCAGGACAGTGGCGATCCATAAGGCGAAAGGCCCAGGTCTGTGGTTCTCCCGTAAGAAAAGAGATAATCACCCCGACCCGGGTCTGCTCAGAGGGATAGGTATGAGGCTTGAGTGTAAACAGTAGCTTACAATTGCTCCTAAAATTCCGGAACAACTTTCGGTCACCCGCAAACTTCTCCGGAAAGGCCACCTTAGGTTCCGAAATTTCAGAAGTTATCACCTGGACTTCCGCTGGAACCGGAGGAGTTGCAGCGGCCGTGGAAGGGAGGACGACCGGTGGTTGGGTCCTAATGTGCTCCTGTAGCTGAGCATAGCCACTTTGCAGCTCCCGGACGGCTTGCGTAAGAGAAGATAATTGTTGCGTCAGGACTGCAAACGGGGACGCCCCTTCAGCTGGATCCATCTTTTGGCCTGGTTATACTGTCAGGACTTACCAGTATAATCCAGACGTAGAAGGAGCTGGAGCAGAAGTTAATGAACCCACAAGCGCCTCACACAACCGCTACCCACCTGGAGTGGAACAGGGAGCAGGGTTGTGGAGAGTAGCCGGTGAGACGGTCAGCGAAGTACAAGGGATTAGGCAAAATTCGTAGTCAGGAGATCCGAGGTCAAAAGGCAGGCAGCAATATTCGTAGTCGATAAACAGGCAAGAAGGTCGAGACAGGCGGCGGTAATCAAAGTCCGGGTTCAGGCAAGGGTCAATAATCGGGAATCCAAAGTTTCAGAGTTGCTAGGGTTTCAGTCAAAATAACCTAATAACCAGGCAATGCATGTTAATCTGGTTTGGGTTTAAATACAGAAGTTTTGGCGCCAAACTGGTGTCATTGCGCTGACGTCGCGGAACTGAAGCCAGCACGTCCGTCACAGGCGTTTCCGCCTACGTCCTTGCGCCCGCGACCGTCGCCGGCGCCTCCGTCGCCAGCGTCCCGCGTCAGACGCCGACGCGCATTAACGCGTCCGCGCCTGCGCCGGACAGGACGCAAGCGTGTGTTCTCACAGCTCAGTGTACAACATTAACAATGCTAGAACTCTGGGAAAAAAGCATTGCATTGTGGCAAAATATAATGGTGAACTGCATCCAAAAAACTGCACTTTGAACACTGCACTAAATGAGTCTTTAGTTGTCTTATATATGAAGAGACTAGCCAACAACATTGGGTAACTCTGCCCAAAACAAACAAGAATGAAATTTAAGATAATTCTTGTTAGTTAAGCTCAGTATTGCTTCTAGCTGCCATTCAGTCTATAGGTAAAAAATTTTAAATGCACTTTCATATTTAGTACAGTGCAGGTAGCGTAGGACACAAGTTAAATGAGGGGTGTTGACGAGGCACGTGAGCTTTTCTATTTTGCCCAAAATATGGTACTAAATATGTATTTAAAGGGATGAACACACGCTGCAGTGCCAACAATATTTTTTCACTTCAGATGATATGCCTTTTCCTGGATCAGCTGGAAACTGAATTATTCTAGCTAGAAGCTAGAATAATAACTGCAATCTTCAAAGGGAAATTCAGTGACATATTATGCTATGTTTCCTTATTGATATTGCAGATCAGTAGAGTATTGTTTTGAGGTTTCCATGTTGCTGGCAGCCCCTTGGACAAACCCAGGAGATGCTATAATTTGAACAAAATGTGTCTTCCATGGGAGAAAAATGCATTTGAGATAGACGAGTTTTGTCAGGGTTATTATTTGCTTTTTTTCAGTTGCTACAGTTGAATATATAATACTACAGGTACTACAATTATGGGAAAGTTGTTTCCCATAGACTCCATTTTATCCAAATAATCTAACGTTTTTAAAAATTATTTCCTTCTTCTTGTTATAATAAAGTAGTACCTTCTACTTGATTCAAACTAAGGTAAAATTAATCCTTATTGGAAGCAAAACCAGCCTACTGGGTTTATTTAATGTTAATGGTTTTCTAGTAGACGTATGAAGATGCAAATTATGGAAAGATCCTTTATCTGGAAAACCCCAAGACCTTGGCAATCTAGATAACAGGTCCCAAACCGGTGCAACATGTTACACTTTGCCTCCCTTTATTAGATTAATTCAGCATTACTGCAGTACTGGTCTCCATATTACACACAGGGGCGCTACGCTAATGAGGTTGGGAAAATCGCTGGTTACAAGGGGTGGCAAAAATGCAGAGGGGTCAGGATTGCCCCTGATTACACAACTTCTAGCAGTCTCTCCATAATACTGTCCCCTCCAGCATCCTCCATTGCTGCTGTCTCTATTGTTCCATGTCTGTTTCTTTAAAAACCCTTGCCCTATTCAAACCCAATTAGTTTTGACTGCAATGCAAGTTATAACTGATTTGCTGCAGAAATATAATTGCAAAGACCTGTTACTGCAGATGGCTGTAGTTTAAAAAACTCTCAGTATTATCAACAGTGATAATATTTGAATTTAGTATCTCCTGGAAATGTCATAGCCCTTGGTCAGCTTGAAATGGAGTTTATAACCATATTGGGAAAAATATCCTACGATTCAACCCTTCCCCCTTTTTAATAACTATTCCTTAAAGAGATTCTGTCATAATTTTTATGCCAGCACTTTAGGATGGAACTGATTTCTGACAGGCTGTTGTTCTCTTACTCAATGTAACTGAATGTGTGGCAGTGGGACCTGGATTTTACTATTGAGTGCTGTTCTTAGATCTACCAGGCAGCTGTTATCTTGTGTTAGGGGGCTGCTATCTGGTTACCTTCCCATTGTTCTGTTGTTAGGCTGCTGGGGGGAATGGGAGGGGGGTGATATCACTTCAACTTGCAGTACAGCAGTAAAGAGTGATTGAAGTTTCTCAGAGCACAAGTCACATGACCGGGGGCAGCTGGGAAACTGATAATATCTCTAGCCCCATGTCAGATTCTGCTGGAGCAGCACTATTAACTAATGCATTTTGAAAAAAAACATGTTTTCCCATGACAGTATCCCTTTAATGTCACAAGGTACACTTTCACACAGAATTATGAGGATCAGAACTAGTTTTGCTTTACAAAAATACATTCTGGAGTCTGCTTAAAAACTGTATTACGTTTAATTATACACGAGTTCTTCATTCTTCAACTGTATAAAACCGCTACCACAGAAAAACTGGATAAAAAAGTTAAGAAGCAAAAGATCACTTCAAGTATTACATAAAGGAGTCACCTTTTTCTTTTTTCTTGAACTCCCATATTTCCTCTTTAATGTCAACTAGAAATTGCAGACTAGGTGTGCCACTACGTTGCTATTGTATCTGTCAATTTCCATGAGAATGGTCACGGCGAGTCAAAGGGAATGCAGGAACTGCAATGGAATAAGTCTCTCTGGGATTAATCACAGCGGACTGTGCTGCAGTGCAACTATTGTTGACAGGAACAGGGTGATTTGGTTATAACGGTCTACATACTACTGACTTAATAACCTGCATGAGTCATCCGTACCATTTCTCACATTTACCTTTGTTTATTAAGTGTTCAAAATAGTTTTAAAGGTTGAGAGATGTACCTGCAAAATATTACTTTACTGAGAAGATAAATGAAATTACATACATGTACCATTATGCCATTAAAGAGGTTTCTGTGAAAAACCTTGAAAATAATGAAATACTTGAAGTTCAGACTTTGAAGGCCTGTGAAGGACAATATCTGTGAAGATTGTGACCCATATAAAAGTCATAATCATTCTGCACAGCCACATCATCAATGGAATGCTTCAGAAATATTGTAGAGACAATGGAACTCTTAATTTCGACCTTGGGAAAGCAACTTTATTTCTCTCTTTTTCTACACCAGCTTTCAATGGCTATTACCAGCAATCTTTCCAGAAAAAAAATGCAATTATACAGTACCTGTAGCTTGGATACATAACAGATATTATGTTCAAATGTCTTGGCGTAATGATCACTAATGGCTAGATTCTATAGAAGTCAAATTAGAAAGTCATAAGGAGATGGGGAATTTTATTTCATTATTTCTATTTAATCAGGTTGCTCAGTCCTAATTCAATAATTATTTAGCTGGTTTATAAAGCACAGATTTTAACAAAATAAAGTCATTAAGCAAACCATCCAGGCAGTTCCAGGATAATTTTTCCCATTGCAGTCTTAAGATTGTTAACGGCTCGGGCTCAGGATGGGTCGAAGGAAATTAAAGGGATTAAATTCCCTTTCCAAAAGTAAGTCATGTATGTATTGTAGGGATTACTTTAAATGTAACGACAGGTATGAGACATGTTATCCAGAATGCTTGGGACCTGGCTGTTTCCTGACAAGAGATCATTCCATATCTATCTTAAAATGTAATTAAAAAAACAACGTTTAAACATTAAATAAACCCAATTGGATTGTTTTGCTTTCAATAAGGGTTGGTTATGTCTTAGTCAGGATCAAGTACTGTTTTATTATTATTACAGAGTAAAACGAAGTAATTTAAAAAAATCATTATTTGGATAAAATGGAGTGTATGGAAGATGGCCTTCTTGTAATTCAAAGCTTTCTAGATAACGGGTCTCCGGGTAACGGATCCCATAAACTCACAAACCCACAGGTCTGCTTTAAGCCCTTGTGTGATTAGGCTGGGGCTACTCACCGAGCACATTAATAACTTACCGGTTTTATTCTCCCTTTGTACAGGGACTCTGCCCATGATCAGCCATTTAAATGGTCTCCTAGCCAAATGCAAACTGCTTTATAAATAAAACTGTTACTGCACTTAGAATCCTCCAACCCCCTGGAAACTGTATGTCACATGTTCATATTATGGCAACTAAACAGCGGTAACTAAACAGTGGTAATTAAAAAGACCTTGAAATGCACCTTATCTCAACTGCAGGTAAAACTGTCTGCTGGTATCTAGCCTTTGATGGAATATTGCTCTACAATAAAGGTCAGATGTGTTCAGCTCAATCTATACAACACAGAACTCAGTACTGTTCATTTCTATAGCTGTTCATATTGATTAAATACCATCCTCAGTCTTGAACATTTTCATATATTTCCTCACCTACGCTTCCGGAACAGCTGTATTTGGATATATTTTTCAATCTGTTTATATAGAAATTAAAAGATTTGCCACCAATGTAGGGTAATAAGTGCACGTAAAATCATAAGGAGTTAAGCTTTTGTTGGGGTAGTCAAGTCCACTTTGGGTAACTAACTATTTCAATGGAAAGATGTTTGGCATCAGCACTGATTTAACATTACCCTCTACCCTACAGGGCATGGGATATTGAGTACTGAATCTGCTATCTGAATAGAATGCTGTATGATTCCTTTTCTTTTCCAAACCTCATAGCACCAGATATGAGGGAGGTAGGAGTAGTGCTAAAGGCATGATCCTCATATGGATGTTATGTACATACCTTGCAAGAAATCCAGAACATTGTGTTAGGTTCCCATTTAGTGGCATAAAAAAAGGAAGCCAGGAACCCCAGTACAATAAAATGATTAATTACATTGTGTAGGGGCTTAATAATTCTACATTTAGAATTAAATGGGTCACAGTGTGCATGTAAGGAGGTAATATATATATTTGGTAAATGTTAATTAAACTTTATAATCTGGACAGTAGGTTGCAGCAACCCTTAAGGTTGGGCCTGGGTTGTGTCTTTCTCTAGGAAGTTTGTAGAAAAGAGGGTGGTCCAATGTATTATAGCCTAAATAAGAGGCACGTGGTATTAAGGAAGAACCTCTTTGATCGATGTAATGCTCCCCAGCCATCTGTAATAGGACTTGCTTATGATATGTTATTGAAAGTGGAGCTTACCTCAAAGATGAGTGATAGCTAACATGGGTTCAGTCCCAATGAGGAGGTTGTTGGGGTAATAACCACATGATATAACCACATGTGGCCCAAGGGCTTGTGAAATCAGGTTAATGTGAGGAACCTGACATACTGCCAGTGAGGGGAGTGACTTGGATCCCAGGCACCTGCACACAACAGTGGGAGCCAGTGTCTGACACCAGAGTACCCCAAAGAAAAATTCCAGCTACTCTACTATGAGACTATTCTTAAAGCCAAGTGATGTTATGAGAGAGAGATAAGAGTGACTGTGTGTTTTCCTATTAGGAAGGAGCTGTATCAGTAATCCAGTGGTGCCGTAAAGACCAGAGTTTGATTCACTGCAAGATGTGTCTAACGGATCTGCTCTGCCAATGCCAACATATGCAGCTTTCCTGCAAATGGGTTTTGCTCTTTCTATGGCTAAATACCTAATAAAGCTATTGCTGAAATATTTATTGCTTCTTTATAAAAAGAGTCTACATATACTGCTTCAATCATTGGCCCCCCAGGTCAACAATCAGATCAGCACCTACAGAGACCCATTAAGAGGAGACTGAACCTGTTCTTTAGATATCTGGTTGATTTTTGGCCAGATATTGGATATAATTTGGACAAAACACTAATTAAAAAGTAGGCCCATCTCTCCAACATTAACCCATGTGTATGTCCCTCCAGCTGTATGTATATCTGTCCAGCAGCAACAATACATGGTATCTCTGCAGCAATCTACCCAGTATTATTGTGTATATGCCTTTACATAATAGCACATTATATATCCTTCCTATTCTATGTCTTTCCAGCTATCTCCCTCACAATTATCATGTCCTTCTAGCATTAATATCTAAATACATGTATTCCCTATTCAGCAGCTAGTATTGCTAGTAACCCTTAGCACTAGTTTGTGAGTTATAATGATGCAACTGTAATTCAAAATGATATTGCTCAGTTCCACTGTATATTCCACCTTAGGTATTTGTTTGCTATCAGTGAGTTATTGCTGTGGGACTGAAGGTGCAGTCCTGTTGCACTGTTAGTGTTGTCATATCATAGTCGGGTCAATGATTGAGCAGCACTGGAGGCATCGTTCTCTCTGTGCCTTCATTGTGCGCATGTTGACAGAAGATATGACAAAATGACAATGGAATCCCCCAAGGTGGTGGCAAAAAAAGTAAAAAAAAGAAGGTAAGACCTAATTAACGTCTGTTAAAAATTAAAATCTGTTCCTCCTTACCTGACACCCTCCTCACTTGTCTTCCCTTATTCTGATTAGTTGCTTATAAATATTAAACACCCAAGTGCTACATGGAAATCTGTTAAAATAAGATCGACAAAAAAAGCACAGAAAAAAACCCTCCTTCATAAATCCTATAATTTAGTGGTTAATTAACTTTAAAACTGAGAGTTTTTCAGCTTAATACTTTGGTACATCATTAATCTTTATATCTTCCTGAGAATTCATTAACCAGTTAGTAAAAAAAGGTGTCAGATTAGACAGACTGGATTTTAGGGGGATGAGAAGTGTGGGGAATTGCAGTTGGTTATCATTATATATTAAAGGGGGTCCAGAGTCCAGAGAAAGACTTGCTGATTGTGCTACTATGGAATAAAACAAGACACTTTGGAAAACAAAAATTGTCAAATTTTCTGTAAAAGTGTTTGTTTTCTCAATCAGAGTATAAAGAACAAGGGACTCTGGAGCTCTTGCTGGATAGGCTGGCAGGGTTTGTGTCAGCTGACCAGAGCACCAGCCAATGGGAAGTAAATGTTGTAAATGTTCATGTGAAACAGAGCTTTCATTGCGACTTGGTATCTACCTAGTACCTACAGGTACTGTATGTGATTTAGAACAAGAACCTGCTGCTGCTTTCTTATTTTAAGCCTACTGTAACACACAGTGGTAAGACATTACCCTAAGAAATGCCAGGAGACTTCAACAGAAAATTCATTGACAATATGCTAAAGTGCGAGACTTCAAATAATTATTTTTGAATGTGCCACTAGTATGAAAGACAATACAAGAAATACAACTAATAATTATAGTATTACTTTTAAATAAATGTTGAACAATATAATGCATACAGAAAATTCTACAATTGGAATAATGCAACAGACCTTCTAAGGACTAAGGTGCTTGTACATCCCCAGCTAGTAAGTACAGTTCTTTATCTACATTAATAGAAATGCAATGTTCAACCTTGCATGTAACAGCTCAGAGAAGGCCTTGCTCTGTTCCTTTTAGTTTCCTATTCCTCTGTTCTTCTGTCACATTTGCATTTGGATTTAGCACTGCCTTCCTGCTAGGTCAGTGACTTGAGCATGCTCAGATCAGCTTTCCAATGTCAAAACTACAGAACAGTCAGAAATGAACAGTGTAAAGTATTGTAAAAGTCTTTAAAGTTGTCTTTTTTTTTCCCCAATGATTTGCAGAATCTATTCAAATTCTTCTTTCTTTTCCAATTATATGTATTGGTATTTTGCAATAAGAGCAAAAATAGCAAGTAAAAATTTATCATAGCTTTTGACAATTTACATAGTAAGAAGAAAAGAATTATTACACAACAATTAAATTCATTACAAATAAAACATCAAATAATGAATTTAACAGAAATTCATCAAGAGAAATAAAAACAAAATAAAGTGATATAAAATAAGATCTTCCTCTTTACCAACCAAATAGAACAGAAAACAATTAGTGATGGGCGAATTTCTCCCATTTCGCTTCGCCGAAAAAGTGCCAGCGACAATTCCGCGCCAGCGACAATTCTGATGCCCATTATAGTCAACGGACGCCTAGAATTGTTGCCGGTGTCGGAATTGTCTCTGGCATCAGAATCGTCTTCAGCGTCAAATATATTTTGAAGCCAGTGAATTTTCATTGGCGAATTTTCAAAGCAATTCTGCGAATTTATTCACCAGTGGCGAAACGCGCAAATTCGCTGCGAATTCGAGCCTGGCGAATAAATTCGCCCATCACTACAAACAATCTTGGAACTTCAATGTGTTTGCAAAGAAGAGTCTTCGTCGGAATTATACATAACCTTCTCAATAAAGATTTTATCCTCAAACTCCTGAATTTGAAAATAGGGAGACTAATTCCTTAGAAAATTTTCTCTAAAGCCCATGTTACCATATCCAAAACTTTTTGCTTCATCTATGCAAAGAGACCTAAGATAAGATAAAACAACCTTTAAATCTGGGGAAGTTTCCTGAATCCAATGCAAAAACTATTCAAATTCTTTATCTGTGTATTGTGTTTCTAGTAGATTAGGATCTAAACCAAGGAACTGTTCAATACTTCTAGCAATGAAAACATTATCATGAAATAGGAAGCCAGGTGTGTCCACAGGGGAACCCTCAAGCTACCGCCATCTTTAGAGGTGGGTTCCCACAGAAGCCTGTGTCAGTTGATGCAGCAGGATTACAGCTGAAGGATTGGGTGCACATATCCTTTTGATGCTGAGCACTGGAAAAGACACCAAAAGGAATTACTACAGAGAAAATTTTCAGTGCAACTGCATCCAGATTGTGTCACAGCACACACAGTTGTGTCTGCTGCATCTCAACTCGTGTATTCAGTGATACTGGTATTATGGGGAAAAATGCTGCATTGTGGGAAAACAAATAATGCATCCAAAATTGCACTTGCGGTAAGTAAATGACCCCTTTTATGCATAACACTCTGGTTATCAATAACAACAACACTGCTTAAAAGTAGAAAGAGAGGATGAAAGCACTGGGGAGACAATTTGTTACTCAGGGTACCTGGGACAGAGTAAATCACTACCATCTTCCCCAGAGCCTCAAAGAAGCCCCCTACATCTCTCTGGGCTTGCACTATACATTTTCTTTGATTTCTCTTCCATACACATGCCCAGCTTGAACCAGCTCAGGGGACACCTTTGAGAACTAAAGAAATGGAGACAGAGTACTCCGCACAAACCTATTTCTGGCCTGTGCATTTTTAAAGACATGAAGGGCCAAAGTTGGAGAGAAAAGGAGAAGGCTAGCCTAAAAAACTGCCTGCCCCTGTGAGTTTACTTTTTCTTTTCTTTAACACTGTGCATTGCTTGAAAATTCCCAGTAGATTAGATAAGTAGGCTAAATATGGATGAACAAAATCTTATAGGCTAAATATGGATGAACAAAATCTTATAGGCTAAATATGGATGAACAAAATCTTAAAACCTATGAACTGAAATTATCGTTGCATGTTACAGATAATTCCTAAATAATATTTAAGTCACTAAAATATCTTAGAAAGAAAATTTCGAGGGTAGTTTTGTCAAAAAACAATTTTCGGGTTAAGAAAAAACCCCACAACTTTTTTGAGATTTTTTATACTCCAAAGCTGGAAATAGCTTGAATCCGAAACGACTCCAGTTAAAACTTGTCAAGGTCATACAGAAGTCAATGGCAGATGTCCCTTAAACTATTTGAAGATATTAATAGTCTTCATGATTTTTTTGGTGGCTTTCGCTTGAAAACCTGATTCATTCGAGCAATTCGAATTCAGAGGGAAAACTTGATTAAATCGAGTTTTTAGGTTGTTCATCCCAAATTTACTGTTTCGAGTTCTTTTCCATTCGAGTTTTTTCTTAAATCAGAAAACATTTGATTCAAGGTATAAAAAAACCTCACAAACCTCTAAACCTTTGATAAATAACCTCCTATGTGTTGATGTTATCTCTTTAATTGATGGTATAAATGAAACTACAACATGTGAATTGAATGATTGAGACCCACTTTGCTCTATTCTCGCTTAATTACCAATCATTCTTTGAAATGAGCTTTCTTTACCCATTCCTAATTTATCTTATTACAGGAAGGCAGAAATAACACATCTAATTATTATGTGGCAGGGGTACATAAACAATTAGACAGCTCGTCCATCAGAGCGTAATAAAGGGAAATTGTTAGGGTGATAAAAAAACACGTGATTTATTTAATAGCATTAGGCAATACCAGTTAAACACATGAGGGTCATTAGCTTCTGAAGCCTGACATGCCATTAAATGTAATATGGCACCACAGCGGAACTGGAAAATCTGGGGCAGTCATTTCTAAATCTCCTTTGCTTTAGGAACATATAATGGGATGGAAACATATCAATTATTGGCCCTCATGACGGTCTAACAAAAATTATTTGGAATTTTGCCATCAGCTCTAATTCCTATCTATCTATCTATCTATCTATCTATCTATCTATCTGTCTATCTATCTATCTATCTATCATGCATAAGAAGAAGCTCCTCCCTAGCAAAAATACTTTCCAATAGCATAGATATGTGGGCTTCAACCAGAAGGGGTTGTTAAACAATTAACAAATTAAGCAATTTAGCTAGGAGCACACCATCCTTCATAGGCTGCCTTTTCAGAATTCTCCCACAATAGAGCACTACCTGCAGCATATCTGCTTTTCAAAGCTCGTCAGAGCAGAGCCTTTGGATGATAATGTACCCAGCATTTCTAAGACCATAGCTATGTCCTGAACCATTGTAAAAGTAACGATGGAACATATGAAACTAATTCCATTCCACCCACCCATAATAATGTCGCCTTAAAGGAGAACTAAAGCTTAACTAAAGAAGTAGGCAAGAAATGTTGTACATCATGTGTTGGTATTCTGTACAAACCCAAGGCAACCACAGCCCTTTAGCAGTAAAGATCTGTGTCTCCAAAGATGCCCCAGTAGCTCCCCATCTTCTTTTCTGCTGATTCACTGCACATGCTCTGTGCTGCTGTCACTTACTGAGCTTAAGGACCCCCTCACAATATACAGTACACATATAATAGAAATGTCAAAATATAAGGCTGATTAGTAATTAATACAGATAATTACTACATGGCAGCTACAAGTAGCTACAGTAGACCTTTCTGTCATCTTCATTTTGGTGTTGCCTCCTGCCATGTTAGTCCTGCCTGACTAATGTTAGAATAATGTTAGAATGCATAATGGAGCCGTACAGGTCTAATTTTTTGCAACAATATCTTATTTAACTGAAAAAAGTTGCAGCTTAAAGTGTAGCTTTGTCACCCAAAAATTGATTTAGGCCCATGGCACATGTAACTTTTCTCTGCCGGTGTATTTTAGTTGACAGAGAAACACTCAGATATAAGCCATAATATGAATTGGGTTCTACAGATTACTGGACCTGAGCCAACTTGATACCTTTTATTATTCTACTTTATAAAATATTACATATGATTTTATAATCCATCATTTTTTTGGATGTCGAATGTATGTGGAATTATCCTATAATTCCTACAAAATGTTTAAAAAGTGATTGAAAACCATGCTGTGGATATTTGAACTATTTAAATGTAGAACCTAATATGCAAAATCAGAAGACATACAAGCAGATTTACTAAATGGCTAATGCTATCGACTTGCCAACAGAAATCACATCCACAGGGACATCGTCAATTCACTAACAGGCGCAGGCGTCAATTTGCTAGCAAAATAGACCGTCGCTAGTGTTCATTCTCACTCTATCGCTAGGCGACTTTTCGCTCTGGCGAATGGTCGTTACTCCGCAAATTCAGTAAAGTGCGGATTTTACTGTACGTTACCTCTTTCACCAGAGTTGACTTTGCCACCTCAGACCAGGTCAGGTGCTTAAAAGAAGCACCATCTTCCTCAATCTTCTGTCACTTACATCATATCTTGTGTGCCGAAAATGCATTAAACGCTGGCGACTTCCTCTTTTGAAGCGGGATTGCCTGCAAATGTCCTAACAAACTTTTTTTGGGTAACCGGTTTTCTCCAGACATATGGAACATTCATTTTACTTATGTGTAGGGCATTATATTAACTCTCTTGTCTTTATTAAGGTTCCCTGGACATTTGTAATAAATAGTGGTAATAACTTCAAGCATTTGCAGCAACATTTATAATAAAGACCTCCATACAAATTTAAATTACCCGCCCTATGCAAATTGACCTAAGCACAAGATCACTAGCGAATTTTCGCTAGGCACAAATGCCAGTGGATGTTCGCTATGAAATGCTCACACTGCCGAAGTAACGCTAGTGAAAATTCGCCAGCATTCGCCGCCCAGGGTGCAACTTTGCATATTAGTGAATTAGCGTAGTGGTAGCAAATTTCTGCCTGGCGAAGTGGTGCGAGGTGTGCGAAGTGGTCACTGGGGACAATTTGCCCTTTAGTGAATCTGCCCCATAGTCTTAACACAAACTGCATGGTTTTGTGCATTAAATGGGTAATAACATCACAGAATAAATCCTCTCTGTTTCCAATAGAGAATGAAGCAGTTCCTGGAAAATTAAACAGTATTAGGTAACAGTCGCCACTTTAAGTGGGATAAGCATCATTTGCTGTCCTGTGTGCATGTTATTACCTACACGAGTAATGATTTTGTCTCTGTGTGTGGCTGGTTTATAATAGTTCAAGTAAATGAACATGTATAGTTGACAAAATATAAACTGGTTACAGGTCATCAGTGACATAATGGTCTGTCTTGATTTTGATGAGCAGAAGACCTTCAAAGTACTTGAACTGGATCGTTATCTTTAGTGACTTGCTGTTAGATGATGTTTCTGATATAATGTTGAAGGATATACATTTGGTTAGAGAATACATGAGATTTGTAAACCTAATTTCTAGTAAATGTGGGCTTTTGAGCTTTTTCCAGAAAAAAAGAGCAAAAAGCTTGTCTTAGCTTATGATCCTTAAGGGCTATTCCACACGGGGAGATAGCCACGCGTTTGCGGTCGCGGCGACAAAGCGCCGCGCCAGTCGCCGCGACCGGCGCAGGCGACAGTTTTGTATGGGCACCTATGTAAAAACGCCTGTGCTAACCACACGAGGCGATGCGCTTTTCAACAGTCGCCTGAAAAAGCCTGGCGAGGCATTTTCAGGCGACTGTTGAAAAGCGCATCGCCTCGTGTGGTTAGCACAGGCGTTTTTACATAGGCGCCCATACAAAACTGTCGCCTGCGCCGGTCGCGGCGACTGGCGCGGCGCTTTGTCGCCGCGACCGCAAACGCGTGGCTATCTCCCCGTGTGGACTAGCCCTAAATAGGATATAAAATGGCAGGCTGTGTGGGAAATGTTTAAAGGGAGAAAACAGAGGTGACCACCCCAAACCTTATAATTTGTTGGGCGCCACTGATCAGGGATGAGAAATTAAAGAATCTGTAAAGAAACATCACACAGGTTTAGCTCTATTCTGGCTGCAACCATAACACTTTCTTCCAGGGATCTTCAACATGCAACTTCCACTAATTATTGAATTCCGGCTCCCAGTTAGAGAGATACAGGTTGCTTAAGAATAATTGTCCCCTGGGCCCCAAAACCATTTATAACAGCCCTGATGTTGGCATAGGAGCCAAAGAAAATGTGTGAGCAATAAGGAGAAATGTTAAAATTCAGGTTACTGCATTGTTAAAAAAAGTTTTCTTGCGAAATCGTTGATATGCAAACAGAATTGAGCAGTAATGAGATGCAACAATCTATAAAGTTTTTGTAATGTATAACGTAAGTATTAAAAACACACCACAGATTATTCAGCATCACTGTGCAAAAATTTGTGTATTTATCCAGCTGTATATTGATTTCCAGCGATCTCGTACCTTTGTGTAAAAATCCAGTATAAACAGATACCAAGTGAGCATAAGTATGAATTAATAATATAAAGATAATATGTACAATATGTACAGAACTTTTGAATAATGGTGGCATGCATGTGCAATATGCCTCTAGAGAGAGTTATGAAATCTCATTGGATAATGACAGTAAACTTTACTGAAAGCATTACATATATACATTATATCAGTGTTAATAAAGCAAACAAGTTTATATAATGAAACACCATTGCCCAAGGGGCGATTTAACATTTATTAGCCTTAATTAAAACTAAGAATATAAAGTACAGAAAACAGAGGTTTAAGAACAATTAAATAAATCAAATGAAACTTGCAAATTAAGAAAATCCATAATGACCTTAAAACATCAGCCCCATAAAAATAAAGAATTTCCTCTAAATAAAACCATGAAAATCAGAATTCTAAAGATTTTAGGACTTCAAAGCTTTTTTACTGTAAGCATAGCAGTGTCTAAACCTGCATCTGCAAACGTTGGAAATGTTAATAATTATTCATTGTGATCCTTACTATTTATCTCTCCATCTTAACTCGTATCTTGTCCATGGACACAGCAAAGCTAGGAGAACATGAATATTTTATGAAATATCTGGCTTCCATTACTAGCTCTCCTACTGTACATCCAGTAATGCGGACAAAGTAGCAGTTTCCTCTTTGCATGATGCATAATAGTAGTTTAGTGTTGGAAAACTAGCCAAGACAACTGCCATATGCCAAGCTGGGATGCAATATTTATGAAATAGGCACAAATTTGCAAGTGTGCCAGTTGAGGGTTTAAAAGTAGAGTTTCAAATTGATATGCTATTTGATAATAACTGTGGGTCACCAGTATCTTTTTCACATTACAGTTATTGGTGAATGTCCAGGCCCAGCAAAATGCAGATTATAGAAATCCACTAGGTTGGTTCTCCTTTAAGGAGATATGGATGGAAACACTGATGTTCAACACAGCATCGCAACTGCTCTGTGCCCCCCCCTCCAGCTACAAGCAACCCCTAGCCCACCACTCATACTTTTTCCTTTACTCTGCAGTGACTGGAGCCAGGGAGAAAGGTCGAGGCAGTGACCAGGGCCTGGGAGGGAGGTCAGAAGAGAAGCAATGCTTCAAACAGGGAACAGGTCTGGGCTGGCGGGGCCCACCAGGTTTTTTTTTCTGTGTCCTGCCAGCCCAGTTCAACCCTGCTCAACCAAATATTACTAAATTATTTCTGGACTACAAATCCAAGGACAGAACAAATTAGCAAAAGTTAAGTATGCTGGAAACTATAGTCTATCAACATCAGGATTGTAGTAAAGCAATATTACTGGATACCTTTTTCCCAGTCTACAACAGTTAGGACCATCATTAGGAGGGCAAACATTTCTTTAATGATAATCCAACCTGGATTTACATTCTTTGTTCCTGCCACTGGTTTTGGAAGTTTTTTTTTATCACAGAAGACCAAACAGCAATGCCCCTTCTCATTTTTCTATTACAGTGTTATAGCACAAAACCTCTGCATTTAGGATAATAGCAAAATTACTGACAAAGTGATGGTTCTTATTGGTCCAAATTGTTAAAGAACTAGTGGGTGCAGTGTAGGTGTCAGTACTCACCTCCCTGGTGGTCTAGTGGGCAGCGGGGTCCACCGCCAATCCTTTGGCATTGACGCCTGCTGCTCCTTCCTCCTGTGTGTATGGGTATCCTATGGCGTGCGCGCCGGCGCGCTTCCTATCTTATTGCGCCGGCTTGATGACGTCATCACGCATGGTACGAAATTCAAAATGTATTTAAGCGAAGCAAGGGGTCAATACACAGAAGATCAATAGACAGGATTCAATATTCTAATGCACCAGGATCAACTAATTGAACCTAACAACTGGCAGTGTGCAGATATCTGAATTCCCCTTAAAGGGATACTGTCATGGGAAAAAATTTTTTTAATAGAGCTACTCCAGCAGAAAATCCATTTCTCAAAAGAGAAAACAGATTTATTTATATTCAATTTTGAAATCTGACATGAGGCTAGACATTTTGTCAATTTCCCAGCTGCCCCTGGTCATGTGACTTGTGCCTGCACTTTAGGAGAGAAATGCTTTCTGGCAGGCTGCTGTTTTTCCCTCTCAATGTAACTGAATGTGTCTCAGTGGGACATTGGTTTTTACTAATAAGTGCTGTTCTTAGATCTACCAGGCAGCTGTTATCTTGTGTTAGGGAGCTGTTATCTGGTTACCTTCCCATTGTTCTTTTGTTTGGCTGCTGGGGGGGGGGGAAGGGAGGGGGTGATATCACTCCAACTTGCAGTACAGCAGTAAAGAGTGATTGAAGTTTATCAGAGCACAAGTCACATGACTTGGAGCAGCTGGGAAATTGACAATATGTCTAGCCCCATGTCAAATTTCAAAATTGAATATAAAAAAAATCTGTTTGCTCTTTTGAGAAATGGATTTCAGTGCAGAATTCTGCTGGAGCAGCTCTATTAACTGATCCATTTTTCCCCATGACAGTATCCCTTTAAGGGGAATTCAGATATCTGCACATTGCCAGTTGTTAGGTTCAATTAGTTGTTCAATTAGTTGTTCCTGGTGCATTACAATATTGAATCCTGTCTATTGATCTTCTGTGTATTGACTTCGCTTGACTATCCTTATCTCTCCAATCCTGACCTTGCCTGCCTGATTATTCCGACTTCTCCAATCCTGACCCAGCCTGTCTTTGACTGCTCTCTCTCAAATTCTGATCCTTTGCCTGTTCTCTGACTATTCTACACTCTCCAATCCGATTCCGGCCTGTCTGACTATTCTCTGCTTGTGCTGGTCCGGCCTGCCTGTTCCTGTTTGTTTTCTTCCTTCCAGTATCCAGTTGAGACAATCTTTGCTAGTCCCTTTGCTAGTCCAGAACCGTTTAGCTTAGCTCCTCTCTCAATTAAGACCTGGTGGCATCTGATTAGCCGAGGGCTCCTCCCGAGGTGAAAGGCGGCGGTTAAAGGCATAAGTGAGAGCCGAGACCAGGGAGCTTAGCTTGGGTTCTGGATATAGCGTGCTGAACGTGACAGTAGGATTTTGATCCCCTATAATATTGCGGTACCTGTGTTAGAAGAACTTAAAATGGTGAACTGTTATGAAAACTTCAATTAATATGAGCTGCATCTCATGGAAATAAATGTTCTAAATATAATAACTCAGAAATCATGTACTGTTAAATAAAATGTTACTCCTTACTATCCAGCTCTCAACAAGGGTTGTTATTACATGTAGCTTTGTGCCTGAGTCACTTATTTTGAAAGACAGTTATTTCTAATTAATTATCAAGATCAGGGGTCCGCAAACCTTTTTTAACCCATTCAATTGTAAACAGAGTTGGGGAACCACACAAGCATGAGAATAGTTTCTGAGTGTGCCAAATAAGGACAGCTATTAGCTATTTGGTAGCCCCTATGTGAACTGGCAGCATACAGGAGGCTCTGCTTGGCCATACACCTATTTTTTATGCAACCAAAACTTCAATTCATTCCTGGAATTCAAAAATAAGCACCTGCTTATTGTTGCCACAGGGGCTTGGTGAGCAACATTTTGCTCCCGCGCCACTGGTTGGGGACCACTGATCTATACAAAAGGAGCACACACTAATGTATTCAAACTGACTGTCAATCAAAATCAGACTCATGAAATAAAGACAGATGGCTGAAAGGGGGTTACTGAAGATTAACTGAATTATTTCAGAAATTACACAGAATTTTAGATTTATAATATTTAGAAAGTTTCCTATTTCTCATGAAGCGCATATTAAATTTCTATTATACTGATAGTTCCCTGTTGATCATCTGCAGCCTGTTGAAAGTACCAGCTAAAGAAAATATCCTATCTGAGGATACAGCCAGCTCAAGATTGGAGAACTAGTTTTTTTCTCTAGGAACACCCTCTAAATTATTTTCCATAAAATACCTTTGTATTGTTTTAAGAATCATTGTAACAGTACAAATCCAACAGAAGTTTCATATCCTCCCAGTTTATGAATAAACATATTCTGATTTTTTTCCCCTCTGGAATATGCATCCTGATTATGAAGTGGCTCCCTTCTTGTGCAAGGATCGGATAATCAGCTCACTCAAAGAGGGTCAATTATTAGCTCTTAATGATAATTAACATTCATAATCTTCTGTATGTTTGTATATTCCTTACAATTTTGATTGAACCTGAAGAAGGCACTTTGTAATCAGAGATGAGTGTTCCACAGCCTTTCAAGGGCACTGGGGACTATCAATGTCATACTAATATACGTCAACAGCTTTAAGGAAATAGTGTTCGTTAAGTTTTAAGTCTTTCCTGTTAAAATGGGCTGCTTTGCTCTTTATAAATGTGTTTTTTATCCGAAAAAGGTTAAAGAATCATATATGTAGGCAGTTATTTGGGAAGCTGTACATACAATGCAAAAAACTTGGCAGGACACATGGTTTTTATGCAATTGAAACTTGCCTTCAAGCATGGAATACAAAAATAATCACCTTCTTTGAGACCACTGAGAGCAGATTCCAAGGGGTTGAGGAGCAACATGTTGCTCGCAAGCAACTGGTTGGGGATCACTGGTTTACAGTAACCGGAAGGTGGACATCCTTTGCTTTCAGAATAGTTTCAATAACCCCTTGAATATTATTTTAAAAAATCATATACTGTGTATTGTACATGTATGGGACCTGTTATTCAGAATGTTTGTGACCTGGGGTTTTCTGGATAAGGAATCTTTCTTAAGATCTTAAGTCTACTAGAAATCATTTAAAAAAACCCAATAATAAATTATATCTTAGTTGGGATCACAACACCATATCAGTAACCACTGACCAGGAACATGCACAAGGAACATGCACAATTAAAGCCAAACCAGGCTTTAGTGCACATTCTCCTCCTCGTCTCGGCAATCACTGCCTTGTACTCTGGGACGTGAAGTAACTTGGCCAAACATGGTGCCCACCAAGAAAGTGAAAAATTGTGAATAATAGCACTACTTAAAAAGAATGTTAAAAGTTGCATGTACAACACATAGGGGCAAATTTACTAAAGGGTGAAGTGACTAACGCTGGCGAAAGTTCCATTTCGGTACTTCGCCGATTTACTAACAATCGCTTGCGTAACTTCGCTAGCGAAGAAGACTCTAGCGGTGCTTCGCTCCCTAACGCCTGCCAAATTTGTGCTCTGGCGAATGGACATAACTACGCAAATTCACTAAGATGCGGATTTTACTTAACGTTACCTCTTGCGCCAGACTTGCCTCTGCCACCTCAGACCAGGCAAAATGCAATAGAGTAGATAGGACTTCCTCAAAATTTAGTTGAAAACGCTGGTGTCTTTTCCTTTTTTCAGGGTGATAGGCTGCAAAAGAGCGTAAATTTTTTTTGGGGTAACCCGCTTCCCTCCTACATTTCCTAAGATATGGCACATATGTGAAGCCGTTGCTGGCAAATTTTCGGAGGTTAGTAAATTTGCCCCATAGAGATTTTCAAGCATGAAAAAATGATTCTTCATCTTGCAGTCTACACAGTCTCTGTAGAATTCTCTTTGTTTGGATAAAACTGCTTTATCCAGAGGTCCAGGAAACCCAAAATCTGAAAATTTTTCTCAATTGAACCCAAGTGTGACATTAGCTGGTGCTCACTTTTTCAAGGGGTAATGGTGGTCACTAACCCTGCTATGCAGCTCCGTCCTTTGGCAACAGTTGAATTTTAAGCTGTGGGTTTGGGCAGAGGAAAAATAGTTTGAATTTCGAATGGTTGAATATGACTACTTCGACCATCTAATGGGCTACTTCGACCTTCGACTACGACCTTCGAATCGAACGTTTCGAACTAAAAATCGTTCGACTATTCGACCATTCGATAGTCGAAGTACTGTCTCTTTAAAAAATTCTTCGACCCCCTAGTTCGCCAACTAAAACCTACCGAGGCCAATGTTAGCCTATGGGGAAGGTCCCCATAGGCTTCCTAACAATTTTCTGATCGAAGGAATATTGTTCGATCGATGGATTAAAATCCTTTGAATCATTTGATTCGAAGGATTTAATTGTTCTATCGAACGATTATTCCTTCGATCGTAGGAATAGCGGTAAATCCTTTGACTTCGATATTCGAAGTCGAAGGATTTTACTTAGACGGTCGAATATCGAGGGTTAATTAACCCTCGATATTCGACCCTAGGTAACTCTGCCCCTAATTGTTACAGATGCTGTTTAATACATGTTCTGTATTCGAGACAAAATTATATCAACTAATCTTAATGTGTGCTAGGGTTTAAGTATGTTCTTTTAAATATAAACATATTTGGAGTCATCAAAGCGTTTCATGACCATAAATTGTACTTCACCAACTTCCACTGAGGTCTTAAAACGTCTCATTGGAGGTTAAAACATTGATACAAACCTAATAAATCCTGAATGTTAACTCATGACAGCTACTGTATACTCTGTTGTGTAAGTCTGGCTGTAATTCCGCTAAAACTGACAGCTGTAAAGAACAAGCGAGGAAATGATCTGATGGATCCGAGTAGGGTTTAGCAAGGTGAGACTTACGGAGTGGACATTGTTTTGCAGCCTCTAGCCACAACAACATTGTTAAATTGATGCATGTAAATATATCATAAGAGTGACTGATTAGAATGCAGCAGCAGTAACAAGCACTGAGCTACATCCCACTCTCTGGCCTTCTATTCCTGTTGCTAATGTGTAACCTGCCATCACTGGAGGGCAAGAAATCTGATCATGACTCTTCATGGCTGTTGCATTAAGCTAAAGCCAGAGCTCTGCTGTTCGACATAATGATTCTGTAATTCCTCTTAGCTGTGATGAGTTTTGACAGCGTGTTTCAGAAGCTGATGCCCGAGTAACTAAACACCTTAGCTCTTCATCTGTTTGCCACTTAGGACTAATGGACTCTTTTTGCATGAACACTGCAGAACTTGACTGCAATTAAAGGCAACATCAATATCCAGGTCCCTCAGAGGAGTGAAAGAGGAGAGGAGAAAAGATGTTTTGAACAAAAAAAAAATAGGAAAGGAGGAGGGAGGAGATGCAATTATATACACAGGTAAGAAAAAGCAAGACAGTAAGGGTTCTGTGAATTTTAGTAACACCAAACAGGGGAAACCTTTTCACGCGTTAAAGACCTAGGAAGCATTTGTGGATATGCAAAGATACATTTCATGTAATATTAATGCAATTTGATCTTAGAGGGCTTCCTTATTTCCATACAAATGTCAAAAGTTACTATTTCCTGTCAAAGTTAATTCAAGGTTATTGTCTGGGAGAATTATAGATGCATTGATTCCTAGGCACCTCATGGTATTGAATATATATATATATATATACTTACTTATGGGTCTTTTATGAAGAATTCATAGTTTAAAAAAAAAAAAAAAAGAAGCCCTTAGCTTAAAATAAAAGCTTCTCTAGAGATTATAAAGCTTTAACCAGGCCTATGCAAATTCACCTATTAATGTTTGTATATGTGACATACATTAAGAATAATATCAATACCCCTCCCTTCAAAGGTGACCCATTACCCCCAAATTGTTTCCCCCACAGCAGGTGCGGGCTAATATAGCCTATGATTAAGGGAATCTTTCCCGAAACGCATCAGGCGATGTGCATCCACTGCATGTTGCAATAAATTCTCTCTTATTTTACTTGGAGTGCCGCCTGGGGGAAATAATGTTTTAAAAAAAATGCTTTCCCCATGAGTGCTAGGCCACCTGTACCAGGAGGGAGTTCCCAGTATGGGCGGCCATGTGTGCCACAGTGAATTTGTGCCACAGAACGTCCTCCTGCACTGGGAGCACCCTTTTAATGTGGGTGGCCTATGCTGACAAGGGCAATGAAAAAAAAATTAGAACTATTGTTTTCCCTAACCAATGTGTGGGCTCTATCAGCTAGGGGAAACAATTTAGGGTTGACGGGTATGTTGCTCAACCACACTTTTTCATTTTTTGGTTGGCTAAAAGTTCTAGCATATTTTATCATATCAAAGTTACTTGGGAGCTGTCCAGCAATATCAGGGTTATATTCTCAAAGCAATAAAATCTTTTCCATGAACCCAGATTCAGGTTCCTCTGGTGAGAGTTCCACTGGATCTATAGTATATACATCTGGTTCAGTGTTCTTTAATCCTGCAACTGGAGATGGAAACTTTAAACATGTAGGAAAGGTCAAATCACTGGGAGGTGCAAAGTTATTAGACACCCTACTGATTCTAGTCCTAACCTTCTACCCCAGAAACGTATCAGCCCTGGTTACTGGTTGTGAATTTCTGATCCACCATCTTATATCTTCTCCCAGTGTTTACTTCAGCAATTCAGCAAGGTGCAGGTACAGTACAGAAATCTTGTGAAAAATTCTGTATTGCATACACTCTTGCCCAAGGCTGGTGCCACCACAGACTGCTGTATTTTTTAAAGAAGAGAAGCAGCAGCCCAGGGTAACAGGTAAGTAACTATAATAAACTAGGGGTACCCGACAGCTTGCCCCCCAATTACTTTTTTTTAACTTTAAACACAGCTTCGGCATGAGGTACATTTTCTACTCTCCATATGTAATACTGTATCTACCTTGTGTGAATCCTCATAAAATCATATGCTCAAGGGTCTGAATGCTTTAATTCTATTCTGAGGTTATAGTAAATTCTGTAGCCAGGTGCAGTAGTTATTTATTTAGTGCTAACTGGGTTTTTGCAATAAATGCTCACTTGCTCCCAATTATCCCTACCCCACTGGAGCACATTTGCTTTTAGCAAGCAGTTTTATCCTATCTTTATGTAACGTATGTACATGTATAGTAGAGACTTCACGGAAGAAGCCAGCATTGATGTACATACAGAAAAATAATATTTAAATCACTGTTTGATGTTGTGTTTGCACAATAAATAAGAATTAGCTTTGGGCATATACAGTATTTGAGAGCATGTGTTTTTTTTCCTTCCAGAGGAAGAACCAGCCAATATTATGATTAAAAAACAGCAAAATGTTTACATTTTGTACGATGAATGTAAAAACATTTGGCCTCAGAGCTATAAAGGGGCCGGCAGAAAATAAAAGCAAAATATTCCAGAATAAACTGAAAAGCTGACTTTGAATACAAATTAGTCTAAAGCATGAGGGATAACCTGCAAAGCTTCCCTAGGCATTTAGGTAATTGGGACTTACATGATAGAGAAAGAGAGCTACAGGCAACATATTAAACTTCTAAACTACATTAGGTTTCATTCAACTATGCACAACACTATAAAAAATATAACAAACAGTTATGATGTTTTCTTGTAAACACAAAAGAGAGAATTCAAAATATCAGTTGTACAGCCGACCGCTCAGATTTGCAGAAATGACACATAACTTATCCGATTTTGTATTTATTAAAGATGCACATCCCCTGCATGCAGCATTTAAATTATTGACTATGTTTGCCGTTTATATACCCACAATCCTTAACTGCTGTCTGAGGCATTAGATGATGTTTTCTTTGTGTTTAGGGTGGGAAATACTTCTCCAGGACATCAGTTTTCCAGTGCCCTTGCAGACTGTTGCCCATTGCTATACATTACACTGTCCTCTGCATTATATTGCAGCCACCCATTGCAATCTACAGTAAATTGCAGTGTCCACTACCATGCATCAAACCCAAGGGGACTAGAGCAAATGGTGATCTTGGTGAGGCTTAATTATAATTCCTCAGCATATGAACCAGCAAAAGGTAGCAAGGTTGATGAGAGGGTTGCATCTGTCTGCTTTTATTGTTCTATCTGTAGCCAAACATTGGCTGGTTGCAAAGTTTCCAATTGTTGGCAAATAGAGCCCAAATGTGTGCAACAGCCTGGTATCCATCATGGCACACCACCACCATCAACAACAACTAAGGAGCTGGTATTTCAGTATTGTGCCAGCAGAAGTGTAGAAATAGGCAAACACTTGAGTAACTTAAGGATAAAATGTATACTAAAAGGCTGTGCCTGCCAACAGACTCTTGAGCAATGTAAGACATCAACAGCCCATGATAGTATCTAAACATTTGGAACATGTCAAATTACTCAACAATTTAACTGGCATAGCTAGGAGAGTTCTTAGGGACACTAATGGGAGGATGAAATGCTAGGGTACATTAAGCAGAAGATACAGTGGTTTAATTGCCCAAGGTGGTGGACCATTATTTCCTACTAGGTTTGACCACCTAAACACCACTATGTCCCCACTTACTGGCAAACAAATATTGCATGAAATTTCTATATATTAGTTAACAGCAAGATAATGAAAGTGTGATTCTCACAGGATATGTCGCTTGCACCCCTATATAAGATTAGGATCATTACTTTAGGGAGCTATGTGCCACAAAAGAGTAAATTTAAGGGAAAATCTCATAAATCACCCTCTTTATTCTCTCTAAAAACAGCCACCAGAAAACAGATAAGTGAGAATCACATAAGAGACATCTGCTTCCTACTACAGATACCCAGGAGAATTACATGGCAAAATCTACTTCTGCACAAGCAGTCAGTATTGCTTCGGGTTACATAGATCATCCTAAACCAATCAAATTTGTTTCATGGAAGAGAAGTATTTTTTTAGGGTCTTCTGAAGATATACAGTATTGTAATGTAATTCAGCAGGATGTGTCCCAGATATATCCCTCAATGCAAACATACATGAACGGACACTAAATTAGCCAGACGAGGCTGTAATTGATGGAGCAAATCTACTGTAGGTCACTAGAGGTTTCCCAGTGGGATCATTTGAAATACTGCAGAACTGGTGAGGAAAAAGAATGCTATTGTTATACTAAGGACTGAATTACTATCAACCTGAAATATAGTCTTGTAAGCTTTTCTCTGGGGCACAGTGACATCTTTATCCACAGCCTTTATTGTGCATCTATACAGTATTTTGTAATTGTCAATTTTTTTTTTTTTTATTAATATTAATACAGTTTCTCATAGACATGATTCAGTAAGCAGAATTTGTACAATAATTAGTGCCATTTGGTGCATAGCTAGGTTTGGTGTATTTTCAGATTTGGATTTTTAGCAGCTTTGGGGTATGACAAATCTCTAAAGATTTGAGTTTTTGTTCCGAATAATCCAAGTTTTCCCCCTTAAAACATTGACCAGAAAAATAATTGAGGTTTAATAAATGGCCCCTTAGCGGTAGCAGAAAACCAATAGAAATAGACGTTTTTGTCTTTCTTTTTAAATGGTGATGTTACCTGTTTTGTAAATTGGTGGTGTTTTGTAAAAATTTTTTTTACATTGACAATAAAGTATAAATACACAGCATAACATTTCTCTCCATATTTGTACTTGTACATGAGAGGGGAGTCTGCCAAGCTGCACATCTCTGTTATAGATATATTACTAGCCATCTGTTAATGGTCTTCAATTGATCCTGTGGAACTTAAAGACAATTCCTTAGCTGAAGCAAGAAATATGGCAGTTCCAATCCATTTATTTTCGTGACTGGTAGAACTTAAATGACCAATCGACATAAGCATTTTACCAAAGTACAAAAACAAAGGTGATCCCTTATAACTTAAATTTATCCCGCGGTAGAAGCAGAGGTCTGACCTAAGTCAGTAAGTTTAAAATGATTGTGGAAGGAGAAAAAGTACCCCACTTGCTTCCCACTCGCTCAGCAGTCTCTCGATTATTATAACTATAATAGGTAATTATAATAATCGAGAGACTGCTGAGCGAGTGGGAAGCAAGTGGGGTACTTTTTCTCCTTCCACAATCATTTTACCAAAGTAGCATAAATGCTAAGGCATATGGCTGAGACATTGGTAATATTCCTTCCCCCATATGTAATAAAAGGCACTATATCTGTCCAGGAGAAGTTACTAATCCTGGGCAAACTTACTGCCTTTTATTACATATGGGGGTTAGTGTTTGTGCCAAACTCAAACACACTGCACCCTGAACAATTCTCTTACTTGTCAATACAAGGTAAAATACAAAGAAGGTATTTCCAACTTAAATCCCAAGTTAAATGCACCACATCCATATATTGAAACATTTTTTATAGGCCCCACTAGCTAATAAATAAGCAAGGACTGGGTCTTTACTGCCAATCGGGGAGAGATAGCTATACAAGAATACAGATAGCGTAATAATAAAAGATAGCTGGGATTATGACCACTTTGGAAGAGGTGGACTGAATCCCCTGCTAATCACAGAGATTGATTTGTTAGAGACTAGACTTCAAATTGCAGGAGGGGAACATCCGTCAGAGCTCTGAAGCAGACTGATGCTTTGCTAATGAGACACTGTGAGTTTATTTCTGACCCTTTTAACAGCAGTCTGCTGCTTAATACATGTTCCCATAGAGTCCTGATGCTTTATGACAAGGTAGTTTAAGTCCTTCCCCAGCAGACTATCAGTGTCATCAGATAAAACCCCATGAAGAAGAAGCTTAGGAGCTGGAAAGAATAGCAGCATCTCCAGGGAAGTATGTTCACAGAAAAGGATAACATCAATTATGAAGAGATTTCCTTAAAGGAATGCTATCATGAAAATAACTTGCACTGCCATCTGCAACCCGTGTACTCCATTAGATAAAAGACATGTACTATTATAAATAATCATTTTATTAGGTGTTTGCTGCATGCAGAGACCACATACCTCCTGCACGGTCAGTTGCACTAGAAATCTTGGCTTAACCTGCTAGTTTTAATTCTCTGGGTATAGCTAAAGTATGGGGTCCGTTATCCGAAAGCCCGTTATTCTGAAAGCTCTGAATTACAGGAAGGCCATCTCCCATAGACTCCAATATAATCAAATAACTTTTTAACATTTTTTAAAGAGTACCTTGTACTTGATCCCAGCTAAAATGCAATTCATCCTTGTCGTTGACAGAAAAATCCTATTGGGTTTATTTAATATTTAAACTACTTAAGTAGACTTAAGGTATGGAGATTCCAATAATGGAAAGATCACGTAACCAGAAAACCCCTGATTCTTGAGCATTCTGGTCATTTAATGGGTTGGTCCATAACTTGTTTGTTAAGGCAATGAGTGTACGTAAGAAAGCAACTAAGGGTAAAGAAATGGGCAATAATACACACAAAGCTGTTAATTCAATCTTGACTATTTATGAAGCTGAAAGCTGTAATAATTCCAATCAAACATGGGTCGTCTAATTTCTAAGTACATTGTTTATTAATTAGGAGCAAGTCAGTGATACATGTAGGGCCAGCATGCAAATGAAGCTCTGGACATAACACATCTCGAAGGCAAGTGTTAATTTCAGGGATCAAACATGCAAATCTGTACTGTTTCCAGGGCTGTTTCTATATTCCTTTAAAGGGAACTTTATAACTGCTATCCTACAGCCACAGTCCTTTCCCAGAGACTATTATCCCCCTGTTACTATAGGCACCATCTCTCCCTACTATACCTGATATCCCACAGCCAAAGTCCCTTCCCAGAGACTATTATCCCATTGCTACTATAGGCACCATCTCTACCTACTGTACCTGCTATCCCACAATCACAGTCCCTTCCCAGAAGCTATTGTCCCTAATTCTACAATAGGCACCATCTCCCCCTACTATCCCACAGCCACAGTCCCTTCATAGAGACAATTATCCCACTGTTACTATAGACACCATCTCTCCCTACTATACCTGCAATCCCACAGCCACAGTCCCTTCCCAGAGGCTATTGTCCCTAATGCTATAATAGGCACCAGCACTGGTAGGAAACCCAGCAGAAATACTGCAATTAATGCTTTATTTCATACTAGCTTCTATTTATATATAATTAGCTCTCCGATGGAAAGACTTCTATTGGTAGCTTCTGCAAACAAAAATGCCCTCCTCCTCTCCTGTTACTGTAACTGGACAGACTCTCAAAGGGAATAATTTGGACAACTTTTGGTGTGTATAGTAAATATTATGATTACTGATCATACTGTCAGTGTCAACCTACAGTCTTTAAATTGTTGTTGAAGTAGAACATCCAACACTCACAAACAGCTGAGGAACACTGAGTTGTTGTTCAGCAGCTGACTATAAATTGGACAGTCCTACTTTATAGGGGGTAACAACTAATTTTTGCTTGGGCCAAACTACCTAGGACATCCCTGCCAAATCACAGGAGAGAATTGTGGCTGAGAACAAGCCGGCAGAAGGTTGACTCTGTCTGGATTAGGAAATAGATAACTAACTAGATAACTATTCTTTTTAATTTGACTTAAATCTTTATTTATGAGGATAGAAAAAGAGAACCAGTATAGACAGGGAAGTGGAAAAGCAAGTGCTACAGAACATACAAAAGAGCATCTTCAGAATATAAATGAGCAGAGCCTGTATCTGGATCAACAGAATACATATGCAGGTGGCAGAGCCCAATGAATGAGCTCAATAAACCCTCAGGGAATAATTTATCCAGTGAAAGTGAGCGAAGCAGACAGGAAAGTGAGGCAATTTAAAGCACTTTTGCCTTTTATTTAAGAGGCACACTTGACTCACACTTATAAAGGCAAAAAGCAAAGCAATTAGGCCTTAAGTGAAGTAAAATGCCTTTAAATGTGAGGCAAATGCATGCTGTAAATAGATGCAGTGAAAAAATGTCCCTGAGATTGTCATTCTGTGAGCGTTGAGAGAAATACCCCCCCAGGGAAACAATAGTACGGAGCCTGTTGGGGAACTATTACCGGAGGCCTGATAACAAACTGACAGGATAATATAATAATGCAGCAAAGAAGGAACTGCACTTTGGGAAATGCTGGTATGGAGCAACAATAGCAATGCAAATCCCCCTTATACACTGTCACTTGTTCTAATGCGTTTTATTCTGATGCCTGAACCAGCCTGAATCTGTTTTGTTAGTAGTCTGTTGGAATGTGTTCCATGAGCTTAGCAGTTCCCTTTCTTCAGCCTCAGATTTATACCATGGCTCATTCAGCTTTGACATAATACTTATCGTGTTCCTCACTCTGTGTGGCTTCTCCCTGCCTCATATCCATTCAGATAAAGAAAGTTTTATGGTGTATTGTCAACATGTTAGGCTGAGACACCATTGCCGCAATAAAAAACAGGGTGTATCACATTGCACTGTGTTGACCAACAGATATTAGATCTACAATCTGGAAATCCATTATCAAAAAGCTCCTACATACAGGAAAGATCCCTTATCTGATAACCCCAAGGACCCAAGCATTCCAGATAAATGCTTTCATGCATCAAAGGTTGCATTGTTTTTTATTATCCCACCGGTTACATTTTTTTTTTCACATTCAGAACTTTTCAAGACCAAAAGCAAAACATTTTTTAAGGGGAAGTAAAGTCTAAAATAGAATGAGGCTAGAAATGCTGTATTTTGTATACTAAATATAAACATGAACTAACTGCACCACAAGCCTAATCAAACAAATGATTTATGCTTTCAAAGTTGGCCACAGGGGGTCACCCTCTTGTAACTTTGTTAAACATCTTTGCAAGACCAAGACGTGCGCATGCTCAGTGTGGTGTGGTCTGCTTAGGGATCGTCATAAATTATCAAAACAGCGCGAGTCAAATATTATTTGCCAGAAATCCATACAGCAAGACTGATTACTAATCAGAATATACAGACTGCACTGGCTCCTGTGTTGTCATGTAATCTAATGTGGATTTTATAGTTATTGTATTGTTTAATACAAACTTTCTCCAACTCTGCAGAACCAGTGGCTGCAGCAAAATAATAGAATCCCAGTTTATCAATTTAAATCTAGCGCCATGATCTTTGTCCCTGCAGCTGAAGTTGGAAACAGTAAAGGGGATTTAAAGGCATAAATAAAATCCAATACAAATCTCTACACAGTCGCTGACTGCTCTACAGGTAAAACAAACAAAGCTGCTTGAGTTCTGCATGTAGGAGTAAGGTGGGGGCTCCCCCTGCTGTTCATAAGTATGATTGTTTCTCTGCCCAGCAGTTAGGGACAGTCTGACAATTCGCATACACTGCAGTAAACGAAGGGAGAATTTCACTGCATACAGTCAGGTTTCTTATAAAAACGGTACACATTTTTTAATTAAAGTATATTGGAGATAGGTTTCTTTTTCATTAAAGAAAGTAAAAATGGGATTTTATTTGTTTTCCTTTACATGCCCTTTAAAGATCTTGATCAGTTAACAAGGCTTTTCCCCTGCTTTCCACATTGATTTTTTCTGCTCAAACACAATGTTATAGTATTTGTTAAAAATATGCACTGTAAGTCTTCTACAATGTCCAATTGCTGACCAAGGTGAAAAATCATGTGAACAGGCATAGTGTAGATAATGTTGTTGTTTGCGTATGTTACTGGTCCTTAAGGGCGAAGGCAGACAAGGTTACTGGGGAAGATCAGTCGCCCATCAACAAATCTAATCTAATCTCCCCTAAATGCCTTCCGCCAGCTAGAATGTAAATCGCTGGTGGGATGCCACTGGGAACACTGTGTTTTCCGAAGTTGTCCGAAGTTGCCTCACAAGGAAACTGGTGATTTCGGAAAGCTGAAGTGATCCGAGTGTCATCCAGCCAGTGATTAACATTCTAGCCGGTGGGAAGGCATTTTGGGGAGATTAGGTTAGGTTAAAAAAAGACACACATCCATCACGTTCAACCTTTTAAATCGGACAATATGCTCCTCTGTGCTAGTGTGCTGCTTCTTGGCATGCTTGTTCATATGATGGCTGTTCAGCCCATACTTTCAAATAGTTTGGTCCAACATCCGGCCATAGTGAGTAGAACGTTAAGAGATCCTCAATACTGCTTTTATAAGCCACACACATTTCTTAGCGATACTAAAAAATGCTATAAATACTGCACAAGCTCCTGTCAGTGTGAAAGGCACCAAAGAGAATAATGTAACACAATAACGCTTCAAAGCCATTCTTTTGCTTTACTTGTTATCTTTGACTCGTTGATTCTGTTTCATGGCCTTTGAACCATTCTGCTAACCCCTTTAGGGTAAGGCCACACTGGGTGTTTTGGGGAGATTTGCGGCAACCAATCTCCCCAAACTCCTTCCCTTACTCTGTGCCGGCTAAATCTAAACATCGGCGCACACACAGCGATTCGTTTTCCGAAGTCACCAGTTTCCTTGTGAGGCAGCCGGTGCGGAGTGAGGGAAGGCGTTTGGGGAGATTGGTCGCCGCAAAGACGGGGCGATTAGTCGCCAGGCAACCAAATCTCCCCAAAACGCCCAGTGTGGCCTTACCCTTAAAGTTTGGATATTTTCCCTCTCTGGTTATACTGGCATTTCTGCCACCATCACTTTCCCCTGTACCAGTTTAATGTCTTTTATTCAGAGGTTTATAAAACTTGCTATTCTTTTCCCATACAGAATTGAATGTAACACATAGATAATCGCTGCCCATGTGAAATTAATGTCTCAGTATTGTAAGTCCAACGTGTCAGAACCCACTGTTCCAGGTTGTGATTGGTGGCTGGACTGCATCTTCCTAACCCCCACACCCTATCAAGGCTGAGATTGATGGGTGTTCCAAGCTGCCACCTCCCCCATATTCTTTTCTAGAGCTGCTGCTGATTACTGGAGTGGTTCTCAATCTTCACAAAATCACTCTGTCACCTCAGATCAGCTAGTGTGTGCCATGTTATAGACAAAGTCTCTGTTTCTACATCAGAAAACAACATTAGCTCCCATAGTAATGTAAAACTATTTCACTTACAGATTTCTTATGTATAATATGATGACTGTAGTGATAAACAAGATAATGCATCTTCACTGCTAGAACACCAAATGTAAATATAGGCATAGACTAGATGTTATTAATCATTGATAGCACTGGATTTGGTAATATATAATAATATATAGTGACATGAGCAAGGGTAAAATGTTAAAAGTATCACTGCCTGCTTTGCTTTCATTCCATCTATAGAAATAGGTAATAATGACAACACTTGTTTAATGTCATTACATAGTATAGACGAAGACAAGGGGTAAGTGTTGGATGGATAACTGCCTGTTATGTTTTCATTCCCACTACAGAAAAAGGAAATGGCAACACTAATTAAGTGCCATTAAACAGGGACAAAAACTAGGGGAAAGTGTTGAAAGGACTATTTCTTGGTCTGCTTTCATTTTCCCTACAAATATAGGGGCAATACATGGAGGCCAACTACAGTGCCTTGCCCATTCTTTCAGCCAATGTTGCTCAAGTTTGTCTATGTTAGTTGAATTACACATATACAGAACAATTTCCAAATAGTGCCCCAGATTCCCAACTGGATTGAGATCTTTGTTGGGATGATTGTGGGACATTCACCATAACTTTCTTGAGCCTTGTGCTTGGGATCATTGTTCTGCTGAAAGGTAAACGTTCATCCTTAAAGGGAAACTGTCATGGGAAAACATTTTTTTTTCCAAAATGCATAAGTTAATATTTCTGCTCCATTTTTCAAAAGAACAAACAGATTTTGTTATATTCAGTTTTGAAATCTGCCTGGGGCTAGACATATTGTCAATTTCCCAGCTGCACCCAGTCATGTGACTTGTGCTCTGATAAGCTTCAATCACTCTTTACTGCAAGTTGGAGTGATATCCCCCCCCAGCAGCCTAACAACAGAACAATGGGAAGGTAACCAGATAACAGCTCCCTGACACAAGATAACAGCTCCCTGGTAGATCTAAGAACATCACTCAATAGTAAAAGCCTAGTCCCACTGAGACTGATTCAGTAAGTATGAGAAATAACAGCCTGACAGAAAGTAGTTCCATCCTAAAGTGCAGGCACAAGTCACATGACTGGGGCAGCTGGGAAACATACAATATGTCTAGCCCCATGTCAGGTTCAAAATTAAATATAAAAAAAATCTGTTTGCTCTTTTTAGAAATGGATTTCAGTGCAGAATTCTGCTGGAGCAGCACTATTAACTGATGCATTTTGGAAAAAACATGTTTTCCCATGACAGTATCCCTTTAAGTTGACTGCTCATAGTGGATCTCTGCCACCCAAATTCTGAGTTAAATTGGGCTGATTATACAGCACCAGGCAAAGGCCACATCAACGTAATAAAACAGCCTGGAAATGCCAATCCTGACCAATATCCAGCCTATCTTTCAGCCAGATATCAGTTGGGAGTCCCTCCCAGGGGCCCTATACATGGGCCATGGGCCCTGGAACTAGTGTCTTCACCTTGTCTGAGCAGATTTACATATGATACATTGATGTTACTATACACATAGCTAGAAACTCAGTCAATAAGCAATACTTAGGGCAGTGGCCGACATGGATATTTGTTGATTATTTATGCGTGACTGGGGGCAACAAATCTCGCGAAAATGTGACTCCATTGGAAACAACTGAAATCAATGGTGGTAAAACCAACATATCGCAAAGTCGGCTGACGTTCCCCCAGAGGCAGCTTCTGGTGACTTCACTATATGTTGGTTTTACCGCCACCGATTTCAGTTAATTTCAATGGAGTCGCATTTTGGGAGATTTGCTGCTCGCAGCCGTGCATAAATAATTGCGGGCAACAAATCTCCCCGCCGGCACTGCCCTTAATTGTGGGTTTGTGAGATGTGTAAGAATGCAAGGATAGTTAACCGTTATATGTGGTAACAAAAATGTTAGTGGTTTCCCTCAAATTTACTCTATTTAACTATTCATTTCAGACATAAAAACAAACATTTTAGCTTCAAGATAGTTAATGCTTGGTAGGCTGTTTGTGAATTTGGCTTTGAATTTTGCATTCTCTAGCTCTTATAGGAGCAAATTGCTATTTCAGTCTCCTGAAAAATGTTTCATACTGGTGCAGAGAACACATCTTATACCAACCACATATTTCCTCTCGCCCCTGTATTCTGCTTAATTGGACACTTTGTCAGAGTCGAACCACTTCTCTTTTATTAAAGTGCACATTCAGTTCCAATTTGCGCTCATTATCCCATATCTCCAAAATTTCCATTTCGCTTGTATTAGGGCTTCAATATTGTCTTTAGTCGTATCTTAATAAAACCCATTCCATCTGTTCTTCTTTATTGTTCCCTCTAGGGCTATAAGACAAGGAAAACAGCTCAATTCTCTTTATACCCGCCCAAAAGCTTTTGCATTTTAAAAATGTCCACAGTCACGGGGTCACATTAATAAAGCCTTTTCATGCCGTGGGCATTATTAAACCTAATTCATAATTAATTAGTGTGCATACAGCAAGGCCATAACAAGATACCTTTTTTTGCTTGGTTAAGCATGTTGCGCTGGTTTCCGTATGAAAAATATTATGCATTTATGCATGCTAACTCTTGTCTTGGATTTTTCCTTAACCATTTATATGTCTCCAGCATTATCAGCCAGATACTGATAATAAAAGTGGTATGGAGGCACAAGTAAAGAGCAGTTGATCGTTGAACATAGGTACACCTGTCAAGTCAGGAAAAGATGGTTGGAATGGGCTCAAATTACTTGACATACATTTTGACATACAATTCTGAGCTGTATTCTCATGGGATGGACTCACCAATGTGACGGCTGATTCAGTTAATGCCTTTAAGAATGGCTTGAATGATTTCTTGGACAGACATACTATCAAAGGCTATTGTGATACTAAGCTCTATAGTTAGTATAGGTATGGATATATAGAATTTATGTGAAAGTAGGGAGGGGGTGTGTGTATGGATGCTGGGTTTTCATTTGGAGGGGTTGAACTTGATGGACTTTGTCTTTTTTCAACCCGATTTAACTATGTAACTATAATGTTTTATGCCAAAAGGGGAACTTAGTTATAGGCCCCTTTTGGGATCCATTTTGACTCAGGAATGCGTCTGTGATTGTGTGTGGGCGCAGCTGTGTGTATTGACACAATCCTGAAACTACCAGGATCAGATTTTGTCAGATGCCTTGCAACATTGTTTCAGGAGTCAGAACCAGAAGTGCACAGAATGCAAACAGTCAGATGAATACTGCTTTAAATTTCATATACTTGAAAACCACTAAACATTTATAATCAATATATTGGAAAGTTGCTTCTTCACTATGCAAAATTATTCCTGGGTGACTCAGGCTATGGGTGAATTAATGTTTTCAATTTGGCATAAAGATGGCATAATAACACTAGATTTGTTGTTCCGTCATCTTTTTCTGTTTCTCCAGCACTTTAAACCTTGAGTATACCAGAGGGTCATGTTTGACCATTAACTGCTGTAAGAATACATGGCTTTCATTAACATTTTTGCTTGCTGTGTATGTAATTTCACAGTATATATCATATGGAGAACCAGAACATATAAAGCCAGTTATGTATTATGCATTATGTTTGTGCAATGATGTTGATATTTCTTGTATGAAGGCCAGTCAGATCTGTGGGGAATATGTCTGCAATTGAGCCACTCGTTTATCAAGCATTTTTCTCTTTAATTGGCTGGAATTCCCTTTATTCCCTCCGTTTGTAATCTCAGTTTACATCAGTTAACAGATAGTATTGTTTTAGACTAACTCTACATGAATTGGTTGCAGTTTATTAGCAGTCTTTAAGGTTCACTGGATTCTAGCATTTTTACTGGTTCTGAGCTGAGACTGGATCAGTGCTTCGGGAGGGGGGAAGCTGGTCTTTACAGTGGCATAACTACCAAGGGAGCAAAGGGTGCAATTGGAGCAGGGTCCGCACCCCCGCAGGGCCCCCTGGCAGATCGCGCCCGCTGTAGTCAGCTGCAGCCACAAAGAAGATCTGAACGGAGGGGGGTGGTGGGGGCTAAACGGCCCACACCAGGGCCCGCCCCCACCTAGTTACATTACTGGGTCTTTTCTTTCAGGCTGCTAAAAATGGTGCCTTTAACACTGGTCAAATGCATGTGCATTGAGCTAGGTCAGTAGTGACAACCATGTCCTTACAGGTGATAGAACACATGGAGATTTGTCAACCACAGTTAAAACTTTGTTGCAGCAGGCAATAGATCTCCTGAAAAAGATTTTCCACAGCATAATATTAAAATATCTAGACTGCAAATAAAACCTATGATCACTGGTGGCCTGCATGTCTCAATGTCTTTAATCTATTGATAACGGGTGCAGAGGACCTGTTGTCTTTGTCTGTATGGATTATGTGGTCACGCGCTCATTGTACCTCCGCTTAATGATTTAAAATTAAGTGGTGAGAACAACTTTACTTTATTCCCTGCAAATTACTGCTCCATTTGCCTTCATTGTATGTTGACCATTTAGATCTATTGGGATACTGTGACCACCACCGTTTTTCACCTGAGAAGTCAATAGACCCCCATTCTATTAGCCCAACAAGTAATGTGCACTCAAAAAACAGCCTGTAATGTGTTTACCTGTGTTTGAAAACCACCTTGATCCTGTAAATATAACTATGCTCTGTCACCCACAGTCCCAAAACCCAAAACAAATGCCAAAATTCTTGTCAGAGCTCACTCTTTCACCAATAACAGCTGCCTTTCATTTCGGAATGAGCCCTCCGCTACTCGGATGCCGCCAGGTCTTATTGTGAGAGAATCGAGAAAAGAGTTCTGGGCAAGCAAGGGAACTGGAGAATGTCTCAAGAGTAACGGAGAAAGAAGAGAGCGTAGTCAAGGGGGACAGGCAGAGGTCAAAACCATACTCGCAGCTAGGTACAAAATCAAGATCCAGAAGAGTGATCAATAAACAGGCAAAGGTCAGGTCAGACCAGTTTGTGCACCATTGGAAGCCAAGGAAGTGAAGAGAAGGCACCACAACCATTTGCTGCTCCTGTGATGGTTTCAGAAAACAATGTGTTACAAACCTACAGCCCATTCCACTAAAAACAGAGCAATAAAGACATAAAAGAGAAAAATGACAAAAAATAAATTGAGACAGCGAAGGAAAGCGATAAGAAATGGTAGGAAAACATTAATAATAACTTGGTAATCTGTGATATTAATTGAAACAGAATGCTGTTTTATTCACTTTGTGCTAAATACAAAGACCAGAGAAATACATTTTTCTAAACTCTGCGAAATAATAATAATGGTTCTCAGCTTTGCTTTAGGGGAAATAAGAAAGAACAGCTGAATTTATATTAACATTTTTTTGTAATAAGTAGGAGGGAGGCAGGCTTGTAATATTCAAAGAAGCGGTTCCCTGGCTACATATCTCACCATCTGGGATAAGCTTTAGCATCGAGGAGTTAATATAATCATAGCAAGGGAGGAGGAACATGCAGGAGATAGATGGGGGTAATGAAGGCAAGTGAGAAAGATATATGCAATGGAAGAAAGATTTGACAAGGGAGTTACTAGTGGATATTATTAACAATATTGGTTGATATAAGACTTTTGTAGAAAGTTCTAAAGGTAACTACATGTATGACGTCTCTTATCTGGAAACCCATTATGTAGAAAATATGGCATTCCCCATAAAGTCCGATTTAAGCAAATCAAATTTTTTTCCTCTGTAATAATAAAACATAATATTGCTTTATTTAATGCCTAAATGTTTGCAGTTGACATAGGGATGGTGATCCAAATAATGTAAATACAGATATGTTATTCAGAATGCTCGAGACCTGAGGTTTTCCAGATAACAGATCTTTCTGTAACTTAGACCTTCATACCTTAAGTCTATTAGAAAAATGTAAACATTAAATAAACCTACTTTCCTACTGTATATTCAACCAGCAACTACAACTGTTCCATCATTTCATATTTATAACAGTTTGTACCCTTCGTGGATTCATCTCTAAAGGCAACCATCGTTTCACACCTAATGACCCAACATGTGGAACTTTGGTTGGCAATTCCCATGCATATCCAGAATTCCAGGAAACTTTTAACCTAAAAGCAAGAATAATGAACAAAGCATTGTCTGCTGAGTTCATAAATGAGCTTCAGATGTTCCAGATATTCTTCATACAGGTCTTACAGACAAAGTTCCTATGATTTTCTTTCCTCGCTCAGCAACTGTTACCATGCCTAGTGAAGTATTAAACACCTTCCTTTAGCTGTTGGAAAGACAATCATAACTTGTCAGACCCTCCTGATATTAGCATTGATGTGCCAGTGGAGCTAACGATCTAGTTTCACAGGAGCAAAAACACACATTGGGATCAGTGAAATCAGGAGGGAATTAAACTACCATTATAGAAAGAGAGAAGTTGTGCTCCACTCTACACGTTTTAAATATGTGCAATGAGGGTATGACCACATATTTCAAATAGAGAGAGAAAAAGATCCCCTCACCCACTAAAATATAAAGTAATAAGTACAACTTTTTCCACTGATGCGTTTTCCTTACGAGGGGAAAAAAACCAACCTTTTCTATTTCTTCCGCCCTATTTCAATTTGTAAATTACTTCTATTAGGTACAAGTTGTCAACATTTTCACTTATGGGTAAATTCGTTTTTTGGATCAAGATGTAACCATTGTATAAATGAGCAAGGACGTGGGTAGTGAACATGAGAGAGCAGTTGGGGAACTTAGAGGTTTAATCAGCTGATGGATTCTTGGATGGCTGCTTGACAAAAAAAATGCATCTGATATGAAACATCAGTCCCATCTCAGTGATACAGTCATAACATACAATCAGAGGTTTCTAAAGAGAAAGCAAAGGGCACATAAGGGAAGGCACCGAGATGTTAAAGATTTCTATATTCCTTCCAATGTACCTTGGATCATTGCTATGAAAAATATGTCACCTTTCTTTTGTCTTATTTTTCTTTTCCTGCTGGTTTGACTCTGGTCCCTGCAGGAGAACTAAGGCTGGAAGGAAGTACAAGTACCATTAGATGGGCTTTACTAAGGGAATGGGAGCTGTGTTGAAACTGTTGCATTCCTAAGTAATCTGCTTGTATTTATCTGTATTTTTTAAGGATCTCCCTCTGTTGCACTTTTTACTTTCGGACTATGTGTGAAAGGATACTCTTGCTAAACTTTAAAAAAAGCACAATGGGCCTGTTCTCTTGTGCATGGGACCCCAAACCAGGGCAGGTGTTTTACATGATATTTGTGGAAAAGGAAGTACCTCAACTGCACATTGTATTACATTTAACTATAACATGGAGTTGTAAATTAGCTTGCATTTTGAGCATGCATACCTACATTTCTGTGTGCAGCATAATTCATAGTGAGCAGCAGTAACAACAGCCATAGCAGTGGTGGGTCCCACTAAAAAGAAGTACGGCCAGCAGCAGGGGGAAAAAAGCCAGTTACAACATGGAATGTTTTATTGCTTGTGCTTCTGGGTTTTTGCAGTAGGTGTTTGCAGAACTCCATGGATTCTGATTGGCTGTATCCCTTTTGCAGGAAGTGTTGCACAGGGCCCTATACATAATACCAATACAAAATAATATAAGCAAAGGTTTTTGATCCTACTCTGTTATTTAAAGGGCCCAAGTTGCCTTCTCATTCCATAGAATACCATTTCAACCTTTCTTTCCCAGCCTTCCTGATAATGTGTTTCCAAAGCCAGCTATGTGTAGCTTGGGACCTGTTCTAGTACAGATCCATCCTGTGGGAACAGCAAAAGCGATGTTCGTTTCTGGAACATTGTTTACTTTTCTTTCACTGGTGTATACAGGGAGATCAAGGTTATATGGCAGTTTCCAGCCTGAATTGCCGGCCCGATTGTGTTGGTGATAACAGTAGTAGATCATCTGAATACAACAAGCATTTGATCTCAGAGTTGGCCAGAAGTTCTCGCAGAGTAGCAGAGAGGAGCAGAAGAATGCTCTGAGGGGCCAGAACAAGCTCATTGATGTATATTATAATCAAAGCTGGGCTTAAGTTGCAGCCCTTTCTGTTCACTTCTATGCTACCCTTCTTTTCACATTACATGCTTTTCATGAAGTCATAGGGGGCAAATTCACTAAACCGCGAAGAGCCGAACGCTAGCGTTAATTCGCTAGCGTTTGGCATTTTCGCTACTGCGCAAATTCACTAACGAACGCTGGCGTAGTTTCGCTAGTGTTACTTCGCAACCTTACGCCAGGCGAATTTTCGCTAGCGACGAAACTACGCAAATTCACTAACTTGTGCAGTGTACTGAACGCTACTTTTTACGCTAGACTTCCTTCGCCACCTCAGACCTGGCGAAGCGCAATTGAGTAGATAGGGATTGTTTAAAAAAAAATCAATTTTTTTTCTAAGTTCCAAAAAACGCTGGCGTGTTTTCTACATGATGGCTGATAGGCTGAAAAAGATCGAAAATTTTTTGGGGCTCCCCTTCCTCCCCCCTACATTTCCTGACTCATGGCAACTTACCTAGACAGTGGGCACATGTGTAGGGCAAAATAAAATTTTTATTTGCTGATTTGAAGGTTTTCTAGGCATTTGTAGTGCAGATGCGTGTTCCTCCATTGAAATTTGAATTTCGCGCCGTATGCAAATTAGCCTTCGCTAGCGTAACTTCGCTTTATATAGCGAATCAACGCTAGCGCAACTTCGCAACCTTAGGCTACCCCTGTGCGCAACTTCGGATTTTAGTGAATTTGCGGAGCCCTGGCGAAACTACGCCTGGCGAAGTGCGGCGAAGTGAATTTGCCCCATAGATTTTCCAACCTATTCTACACTTTAATAGATATGAGGGCTAATTGATAAGGGGAAAGCACACAATTGTGTGCATTTAAACACTCTATAAAGTTCTTTAAATTCATTCTTCTATGTTGTAAATGCTATGGATGGTTTGATGGTGTTTTGTCCATACGTCCATGTAGTCTTGGTTTGATATACAACTTTTGGTTCTTCTTATGCATGAGCATTCCCTGTTAAATCATGTTGGCTTGGCGCTATGTTTTGTTGGTGTTTTGTGGTGGATTATCCATTTTAGGTTAGATTTATATGCAGTATTATGAAGGAGTATGTCCCTTGCTGCTCTTTGGAACCAATATAACATTTAGCTGCTATTTATTACTATTATACTTATTGCTCTTCTAGGCTCATCTAGGCAGGAGGAATGCATGTGTACTTCCAGCTTTAATATACAGCAAGATGTGACTGTGTGTGGATGGATAGTGTAAAGGCCTAATTTTGCTTGGTCTGGGACAGTAGTAACATAAGCATCATCTCTCCCTACTATCCCACAGCCACAGTCCCTTCCCAGAGACTATTATCCACCGTTACTATAGACACCATCTCTCCCTACTATACCTGCTATTCCACAGCCACAGTCCTTTCCCAGAGACTATTATCCCACTGTTACTATAGGCAACATCTCTCCCTAATATACCTACTACCCCACAGTCCCTTCCCAGAGACTATTATCCCACTGCTACTATAGGAACCATCTCTCCCTACTGTACCTGCTATCTCACAGCCACAGGGCTACTGGCTGGCTGAAGGCACAGTTATGAGATACTTATTTGTTGCTTGAATGAGCTTTTCCAGGTTCCCCTTACCTACAGCTCTAGCTCTGCAGAACCCCATAATATAAGAGACAAAGTTTCCTCCTGTTAGAACACTGTATAGACAGCTGTAGTGCTGCTCACAATATAAAAGTTAAATCTGACACAGTTGCAATTTAGGTCTAGCATGTGCACTATCCTGATCTAGAGGTTAATGGATCTTTATTTCTGATGTAAAGAAAATAAAAGACAGCCACGAAGTCGAAATCCTACTTTAATTTTGATATTCTTTTATGAAAAAGTCATATAAGAATTCTAATTTAAAAAAATCAGCTGCAATGTGGAGTACATATTAAGGTATTATTCAAGCATACTGCTAATATTAAGGACATTTTGTACAGGGACAGTGGTTATTTCTGGCTGGATAATGTATGCGTTTCCTATACCACTCCTCTGTTTCAGAATATTTGAGCAATTCCTCATAAATTGCAACAGCTACATTTTGCTCCATAGAACCAAGGCAGGCAGAAATGACCCTGAACTATGTTCAAGTGAACCATAAAGCTCAGTATAAAGTCCATCATTATTGCTCTATATTGGGGTATAGGGCTGTTTTATGCTATTCCCCATGGAAATAAGCTCAATGTTCCTCGGTGTAAGGCTCTACTGGGAATTAAGCCAGGAACCTCAAGGCTTCTGGCTGCTCCCTTTTAACACAAGGCCAGGCGAGCAACTTGTGAGTTTCCATCTCTTTCTCATTCACTTCTATCCTCACCTATTCTCATGTTTTCACCTGGCCATCCTATCACAACCTGGCAGCGTTGCTATCAGCCAATCTGAAGCAGCTATGCCCAAAATGAACTTAGCTCCTACCTCTCTTCCTGGCCTGACAATTGGCCTAAGATAGCTGGAACACTGTGTTGTGTCAATTGTTTTTGCTCTTGCTCCTGTTATTGCTCCATTCTTAATCCTGCTCCATCCCACTCTAGTCTCTACGTCTGTTCTTTCCTACTCTGTCTTTACACCTGCTCCATTCTGCTCCTGTCTTTACACCTGCTCCGTCTTCCTCCAATCTCTATGCCTGCTCTGTCCCATCCCTGTTTCTGCGCAATCCCTGTCCCTGACTTTCCCTCATTTTCCTGTACCTGTTGGTTCGTTATCTGCTCCTTGCCTGAAGGACTTACCTTATCCCCCACACATATCATGATTCTGGTGCATGCACAACATGTGGTGCCTGGGGTCCAACAACTAACCTGTTCTCAAGGGCCATCATGGATATTGTGGGAGATTTAGCTTTTATAGCATTAGGCAAGTAGGTTTCTTAGACAGAACAGAGACAGGGACACAATAATGTTATAAAACACCAGCCCTCTATGGTTTGCAAGATCAACTCTTTAAAGGACAGCTGCCCACAACAGGCCTATCACTAAACTATACTGCTGGTAGTAAGTCTAAACCATGTTTCTGCCAGACAAGCCCTCTCAGAAACCCCCAACTCTTTTTGTATCATGAGGTTGTGTGTGAAGCAAAGGATAGAGATCTAAGATAGATGATGTCTGGTTTCTGGAATGCAGCTGTCTTATTATGATTTCAGCAGGCCATCAATAAGCTATACGATTCCTATCAGGTTCTAGATCCACTAGTTAAGGGGCATTTCTTAATGCTCCACCAATCTGCCTCTTTCCAAGCGCAAGCACACAGCAAACCAGCCATCCCAGTGATATCACGGCTGAATCTAGGCTTTCTCTTGACGTGCATGAAACAGGAGAAGCACAGAAAATTGGGATGTTGCCCATTAGTCTTAAGCCTGACTGCAAGGCTGGACTAAGGTTTTGTGTGATAGTACCATGTTGTAGCTGGTACTGGAGGGCCCACGTGATACATAAGGCTTGTGATTTGTGCATTTTGTAGAACAATTTTGAAGATGACTAACTTCCTACCAGTACAGGGCAACCCCCAAGGATAATGGAGAGAAGGAAGACTTTAAAATAAAGATCAAATAGAATATTGTACTACAAAGAGTCAAAAAATCTTAGCCATTCTTTAATCGCCTACTTTACCCTAAAGAGTACCTCAGTGTGGAAGAATCAACTAGAAAGTTGTTTAAAAAATATTTGTTGAGTCCTTAGGCTCCCCCCTTTTGAAAGGAAGTTTATGACAACACCAGACAAAACAGGTAAAAGGTCCTTTACCATTTTAAAGCAGTCACAACCACAGGTTGGATTAGCCTCTTACACAATATGTGCATACTCAGGTCTCTCCTAGTCTTCTTAGTAGAGAAGGACCTTGAGCAAAACTCTCCCTGTGATCATTATTATCAGTAATTGTAGTATTGTATATTTTTTCACATCACTCGGCATAAACCAAGAGAATGAAAAATGAACAAAATCACTTGGTATAATGTAGGAGCCACTAATGCTGCAAGCTGAAAGTTTATTGGTGTGTTTCACAATCACCCAGGGGCACTAAATCAGTGATTAACAAGACTGAAGTCATATGTTTATTATACCCCTTCTGTCTTATTAACTAGTCCAAGCATGCAGTCAATCAATCTAAAAGCAATTTACACACATAAATGTCCCTGGAAGCACAGACAATAAGGGCCCAATTGTGCCCAACATTATGTAAAGCATTCATTTTAGCATAAAAAGCATATTGAATAATGTAATAGATGCAACTTTGTAGCTAAATATAGTGCCTTCCTAGTATGGCAATCTACACATAAGTTATTATTAGGAATGTTCTCCCTGTAATGGCACTAGTCAAGGAACAAGAGTTCTGTGGATGTGAATAACAGATTAAATTACAAGTTATTGGGGCAGACAAATAATAATTGGACTTATCACTATGGCAATTATAGTGATGAATGCAAAAAAAGATCAGGATCCTTCTACTCTTTGCATAGACTGTTTTGAGGGCTGGTTTTATTTAAACAGTATTTTCATTATGCACATCATAGATATTCAGAATGCAGCTGGCTTTATTAAAGAAATTCTACTGTATACTCCCAATGTAGGTGTCTATAAAAATATATTGAATAAAACTGCCCATATGTAAAACCCTGCCTCATCTAAATAAACCATATTCAAAAAAATATAATTTCCTAGAAGTATGGGCCATTGGATAATCCGAAACAGAAAATTGCCATATTAAATACTAAAGGCCACCCCTGGATTGTACGGTTCACGGTGCACACAAACAAGTTAGGGTGTGAGGATACACATCTGCGTTCCCAAGACCGATCCTGTCTCCAGAAAACACCTCTGCATTCCTCCAGACGAATGCGCAGGCGAGTAAATCAGACCACCGATGTGCTTATTAGTGGTGCTGCTTATTGTGTTGTGTCTTATTTCTACACCTCTGAGCCAGAATCTTTAATGCTGCTTTTTCCTGAGACTGGAGTTCCAAGTTTCATTCTGATTAACGTGCTAAATGAATAAAATAATGTTTACATAGTCTTCCTTTGTTCTTTGTATAGGTTTTCCAGGTTCTACTATCACCCTAAAAAGTGGATACTTGGCTCCTAAATGACCCTAACTTGTGTGACTTTCTTAAGTAAATTAGAATGTATATATATATATATATATATATATATATATATATATATATACTGTATATATCAAATAATTCTAATCATGTACAAGCGTGTTAAGATGGCAGTTTCAATACCATTCCATGTGCTTTGCTATGAAAAGTATTTTTCAGATGCAGGGAAAAGCACAGAGTAAGACACTTCTCTAATTCCTAACAGCAATGGCAGTCTACCATAAGGGCAACCTTTGGGTTTCTAAGAGGTACAGCAGTGTAGAAAGGGGACAGTGCAGAGCTGGAGTCGATCAGGGTGGGAATGGGGCAGATCAGGGAATTGGCATGACACAGTACAGGTACTTCTCCAAAGTAATCCTCCCTTGTCTAGCAATCAGATATTACTAATAATACTAACCAGGTTATTATTACTGACTTGTGAAATTCCCATAAGGGAACAGCCAGGTAAATCACACATTAAGGGGCCCATTTACTTAGCTCGAGTGAAAGAATAGAGGAAAAAAACTTTTTTTTTGGCTACTTCGACCTCTAATCGAACGATTCGAACTAAAAATCTTTCGACTATTCGACCATTCGATAGTCAAAGTACTGTCTCTTTAAGAAAAAACTTCGACTCCCTAGTTCGCCACCTAAAAGCTACCGAAGTCAATGTTAGCCTATGGGGAAGGTCGTCATAGGCTTAGCAATCTTTTTTGGTCGAAGAAAAATCGTTCGTTCGATGGATTAAAATCCTTCAAATCGAACGATTCGAAGGATTAAATCGTTTGATCGACGGATCGATCAAACAAATAGCGCTAAATCCTTCGACTTCGATATTCGAAGTCAAAGGATTTAACTTCGACAGTCGAATATCGAGGGTTAATTAACCCTCGATATTCGACCCTAAGTAAATCTGCCCCTAACACTTGGAAATCCATCTTCTTCAGTATCATTCAGAACTATAGAAACAGAGGAATGAAGGTGACAAAGTTCTAGGGAAGAGCGCTATTGATGCATGTTTAGTGCAATGTAATAGAGAAACATGCTCTGCTATTCCACTGGCCTGGCGAGTAAAAATGATGCTTGATGCCAATGTTACTGGTATTGAAAAATATATATATGTGGACTATTTTTTTTTTTTTTTTTACAGTTTTAGTGGGGTTGTTCACCTTTGTGTTAACTTTTAGTATGATGTGGAAAGTGATATTCTGAGACAAGTTGTAATTGTTTTTCAATTTTTATTTAAAAGGGGAACGCCACAAAAACATAACTTCAAGCTTTTTGAAAAGTAACATAATTTCAAGCAACTTTGCAATATACATAACTAAAAAAATCTGCAGACTTTTCATGATTTTTAATGGTTTCTGACAGTTCCCTAAGCCTAGCCCCCTGCTCTTCTGCTGATCTGTCTGACTACTTTGCTGAGCTGGCTGACTACTGTTACTTTGTATCAACAGCCAGCTGTCCTTAGCCTGCATACGCCAAACCCCAAAATTCCCTGCACACGTGATTTCAATAAGGAACAGAATATTACAGTGCAGTGCATTGTGGGTTATGTAGTTCCTGCTTGCTGTCTGTAAGCTGTGGAGAAGTTGTTACAATTTGTAACATCCGTGTTTAGTCCCTGCTTCCCTGCCAGGATTTCAAATGATGCAGAAAGAGAAGAACTGACAAACAGCTGGATTTCAGCATAGAAAATGGCATTTATTCATACTTTTTGAAGAAACATGTAACTGTGATGGGTATATTAGGGGTTTCTGTGTTAAGTGGGCCTCTTTAACAAATTTTGGTTTGGAAGCCGGAGTTACCTTTAAGGTTTTTGAGATAGTTTTTTTTATTCGGCAGCTATCCAATTTGCAATCTGTTTGCTAGGGTCCAAACTACCCTAGCAACCATGCACATATTTGAATAAAAGACTGGAATGTGAATAGGAGAGGCCTGGATAGAACGATGAGCTTTACAGAGCATTGGCTTTTATATGGAATCAGCGACCCCCATTTGAAAGCTGTCATAAGAAGGCAAATATTAAGAAAACTATAAAAAAATAAAGTCCAATTCAAAAGTTGCTTAGAATTGGCCATTCTGTAACTTACTAAAAGTTACCTTAAAGGTTACCACCCCTTTATAAAAGGTGGCAACCACATAAGGCAAAGGAGAAATTTCTAAGACTCTAAGACTCTAAGCTCACAAGACTTTTCTCTACTCAGTATTTTTTCTATAAGCACTATGAATAAATGAATTATGCATGTACAAACTCCCGGTGCATACATAACTTTCCTTGCATATGGTTATCACAGAACACATGACAGATCCAGCCTGTTTATTGGAGCTTAGGTCTTCTCTGCGTAGATTAATAATGAGGCTTTAACAAAAACAAATTGTCTATTACGTTTAATTTATTCTATGAGTTTTGGATTCTGTTAGTGCCAACCGTATCAGATGAGGCTGTTTTCTAGATAAAAAATAACTAGGTATAATGGTACAAATCTTTTACAAGACTTAGGCTGCTAACAGTGCAATCTGTGTATTTGATTGCCTTGTAAATAACTGGGGGGAAAAAGAGAAGATAGCATTCAATAGACTAACCGTTCTTTCTCTTGATACATTGAATTTCCAATTGGCTGTATTGATTAGAGTTGTAACAAAACAAATGCTTCTGTGTATTCTATTACTTATAGGTGGTACAGTTAAAATGGATCTCTTTCTTATGGAAGGTGGGGGGTTCAGGTCAAAGAAGAGGTCTAGGAAAGAATGGATTGGACAGTAACAAAGGGAAAATTACTTTTGAAAGCGCCACAAGATACAGTAGGTGTAGTATTTAAGCATTCCAATGAGACTACAAGATAATTCTTTATGTAAGTACACATGCAGCACTTGTGAATGAAAGATTCTGGTTGGTTTTCTGTTGTGTTCTTGTTATACTTTACATACAGAAGGCCTTATGTGTGCAGGGTAACATCATTCCACCTTAGTCATGTTTACTGGTAAAGGTGGCCATAGATGTAACAATTAAGATCTTTCTTGGATATCCAAGTCTTCTGCCGATATCAGTCGGCTCTTTTCCCACCATACATGTACCGAATATCGTACAATTTGTTCCGTACGATATTATGTGTGCGTCTATGGCCACCTTAAGGCCCCATTTTGGTCTCCATTTCTCTAATGGTTTGTATTGTAATAGAATGAGAGAGTCCAAAGAAGGACAACTAGGCTGCTGAAGGGTAAAAAATCTTACACGAAAGACTGATTACGATGGAGAAGAGGCAAATTAAAGAGGCTTCAGTGGGTTTTTTGAAGCTAGCAGTTTCATTTAGACATAAACAATTGAACTGTATCATAAGTTACAATGTTTCTGTGTTACAGGTATGTGATCTATTATCCAGAATCCTCTGGACCTGGAGTTAACCCGTCTTTTCATAATTTAAATTTCCATTCCTTTAGTCTACTAAAAAATTATTTAAACTTGAATAAATCCCATAGGTTTCACCTCCAGTAAGGATTAATTATATTTTAGCTGGGGTCAAGTACAAGGTATTATTACAGAGAAAATATATATTTGATTTTTGTTTATTTTGTTATAACACGCAGAGCAGTTAGATAATACAGATGTACATCTCACTACACTGCTGAAATCTAACTTTCGTTCCCTACCAGCCAGTTACTTCTATTTCAGAGGGCTTTAAATCTTCACAAATCCTTCCATATGTTGCTGAACATCTTTTTCACTCCTTGTGGGTTTTTATTGAGCAGTTACCATGGCTATAGCTGGGGTTATATAATGATGTAATTTCTGGGTGTATGGAGTTCCAATATTTGTGATCTCTCTATCACAGTCCACACTGTATATATATTGCAATAAGCAGCAATGTGATTATTTATTTAGGGAAAGGGGTGGCAAAATTAAATAATTTGTGCATATTATGACACTGCAGTTCTTTATTATAAGGGTGAGCATAAAAGGGGTAATTTACTGTTCCAGAACAGAGAGCTGCATCCATCCCCATTGATAAAGTCCTGTCTGCATTCAGTGTCACTGGTATTTAATAGTATTTATGAGGGTTGGAAGGGGGGAGGCATGAAGGCTTCCCTCCTCCCATCTCATACCCAATGGGGCTCTTTACTTACCTGATCCCATAGATAGTTCAACCATTGACTCATATCAGGATCCTTCTGCATTCCATACCAATATTTTAAATAAAATTGTATTTTTGAAACAAATTAACTGGTTTCTATTCAGACACCTAGGGGCAGATTTACATATGGTCGAATATCGAGGGCCAATTAACCCTCGATATTCGACTGCCGACTGTAAATCCTTCGACTTTGTATATCGAAGTCGAAGGATTTACCGCAAATAGTTCGATCAAACGATCGAACGAAAAATCCTTCGATTCGAAAGGTTTTAATCCTTTGAGCGAACGATTTTTCTTCGACCTTAAAATTGTTAGAAAGCCTATGGGGACCTTCCCCATAGGCTATCATTGCACCTCGGTAGGTTTTAGGTGGCGAAGTAGGGGGTCAAAGTTTTTTTTTTAAGAGACAGTACTTCGATAATCGAATGGTCGAATATTCGAACGATTTTTAGTTCGAATCGCTCGATTCGAAGTCGTAGTCGAAGGTCGAAGTAGCCAATTCGATGGTCGAAGTAGCCAAAAAAAACCATTCTAAATTCAAAGTTTTTTTTTATTCTATTCCTTCACTAGAGCAAAGTAAATGTGCCCCCTAAGGTTCATCCCCCAGCCATAACCCCACACTCTTTATTATCCTGACAGAATCCGTTTGAGTGCTTACTTACTTGTCTGTATTAATAAAAGCATTTTCAAAATGTTCATCGCTGAGTGCCCTAGTGGCTCCATTCAAATGAAATTAGACATGCATAATTTGCTGTCATAAAGGTGTCAGTTCTTACATTATGTCTGACTGATATAAATGTTATAAATTACCCTTATGTCTCCTTTTAGCACAACATATGGATGGAAAAACATTATTCATATGTGTACAGGTTTCTAGTTCAGTATGTTTCAAAATATATGTTGTTACTACAGGTATGGGGATCCATTTTCTGAAAACCCATTATCCAGAAAGCTTTGAATTGCGGGAAGGTCATCTCCATTGACTCCATTTTTAAAGTAATACAAATTTTTAAAATTGATTTTTTTTCCCTGTAATAATAAAAAATGGTACTTGATCCCAACTAAAATGTAATTAATCCTTATTAGAGGCAAACAATCCTGTTGGGTTTCTTTAATGTTTAAATAAATTTTAAAAGGATTCTGTCATGATTTTTATGATTTGAGATGCGTTTTTATTTCTAAATTACACTGCAAATGATTCACTCTACAATATAAAATTTCATTCCTGAACCAGCAAGTGTATTTTTTAGTTGTAATATTGGTGTGTAGGTGCCATCTCAGCTCATTTTGCCTGGTCTTGTGCTTTCAGAAAGAGCCAGAACTTTAGGATGGAACTGCTTACTGGCAGGCTGTTATTTCACCTACTCAATGTAACTGAATGTGTTGCAGTGGGACCTGGATTTTACTCTTGAGTGCTGTTCTTAGATCTACCAGGCAGCTGTTATCTTGTGTTAGGGAGATGCTATCTGGTTACCTTCCCATTGTTCTATTGTTAGGCTGCTGGGGGGGGGAAGGGGGTGATATCACTCCAACTTGCAGTACAGCAGTAAAGAGTGACTGAAGTTTATCAGAGCACGAGTCACATGACTGGGGGTAGCTGGGAAACTGACAATATGCCTAGCCCCATGTCAGATTTCAAAATTAAATATAAAAAAATCTGTTTTTGAGAAACAGATTTCAGTGCAGAATTCAGCTGGAGCAGCACTATTAAATGATGCATTTTGGAAAAAAACAACAACATTTTTCCCATGACAGTATCCATTTAAGTAGACAATGTATGTATATCCTCCAAATTAAAGAAAGATCCCTTATCCAGAAAACGCCAGATGCAGAGCATTCTGTATAATTGGTCCCATACCTGTATGAATTATCCAATAGGAGAGTATTTTGTTATGCACACTTATGATTATGGCACAAGTAAGAATGTACATTGTCGACATGTGCATATTGAGTGAGTCAGGATTTGTTTATTATGCACTTGAGGGCACAACACTCAGTGGGGGCCTATTTCTGAAAAAAACATGGTATCGACTCTATTAACCCAAATTGTCTGTGATAGTTGCCCTTTAAGTAAAGCTTGGGTTTGATTCTATTGTCAGCTCTTTAGAGCCCTATAAAGTTTCATGAAAAGCACCAAACTAAAGCTATTTCAGGCTTAGTGTGATCTATAACAGTAGCATAATATAAGAATAATGCCCAATAATTCATAGTGCTTATGTATAAATAATAAAGAAATAATGTGTGAGCTTCAGTACAATAATATATATATATATATATATATAGTCCTTGTGTTTTCTCAACACTCCAAACAATGGCAAGTGACCCAGGCGCTACCCGTAATGAAATAGATAAATGTATAGATGTAAATGGGTGCACACCAGGAACGTTTAAGGCAAGGTTACTTAAAAGTTAAACATACTTTATTGAAATATTTAAAAACAGGCCTGTATATATATATATATATATATATATATATATACACACACACAATCTGTTATCCAGAAAGCTCTGAATAATGGGATGTCCATTTTCCATTTCCATGTCCATAGACTCCATTTTAATCAAATTATTCAAATGTTAAAATATTATTTCAGTTTTCTCTTTAATAATAAAACAATACTTTGTACTTAACCCTAACTAAGATATAATTAGGGATGCACCGAATTCAGGATTCGGTTTGGGAATAGGTTGAATCCTTTTGCCCAGCCAAAACAAATCTGAATCCAAATTACATTTTTCCCCTTCCCACCCCTAATTTGCATATGCACACCCCACGTCCTAAGCAGTCTGGATAACAGGTCCCATACGTATACATATAATTACCTACATTCTAGTATAGCAAATCTGGTACTCCTCCAGATGCAGGATTTACAAGGCCTAAGAAGTATTTTAATAATTATAATAATAATAGAGGTAAACTTTGTTCCATTTCCTACATTACATAAGAACTATATAGCACTGGCTTGCTTGTTAAATCAGATATCTAATGGTTGCAATGGTTTACAAGACCAGGAACAAACAGCTAGAACTGTATGCATCAATGCATCATGGAAATTCCCCATAGAATGTCCACTGTATTAGCAAGAGAGTGGTATGTAGCTGTGCATATTGTGATCTAGTAGCCCTGTCCAATCATAATGGAATTGTTGTAAATGGATGTGAATACTCATGTAAAAACCAAACCATCATATATTGGCAATGGCCGATCAAAACTTAAGTGCAGAAGCAAAATCTTGCCTACCAGCGTTACATCAGTTTTAATGCTGTAATCTAAATAAAGGGGAACTTAGTATGCAATTCAAGCTTCTCTGTATTGCAATTATAAGCGGCAAATAGTATTAAGGTGTTCAAGTCCTAAATATATTCAAAGAAAATTAAGTCTTCCTTTATACTCCCAACTTCTCAGGCATTCCAAATTGAATTACAGCTGCAAGACCATAGTCCAATAAAAATAACTTCCTCAGCATCTTGCTTTTACCTAATGTAATGTGCAAAACCGACTTGCCAATATTAAGCTATCAACCAACAAGAGGACAAATTGGGTTTTTGGTGTTCTAAAAAAAAATGTATTCAGTGCATTTGGCTCTGATTGTAGAAACCTCTCCCATAATGGTCTAACTATGAATAATCTGTTTGAATGGGTTGAGAGATGAGGTCCAGGAGTAGAATGGTATAGCATAGTAGTATAGTATTATAGTAACATACTCAAATTCATTAGACCCAGTGCCCTGTCTGTACTTAATAACATTATCTTACAAGTGAAATATTAAAACACCTATCCCTTTAATGTTATATACCAAAGCCCATCTGGCAGTAATTGAATATGTCGTTCCCCAGCATTTATTTATTTATTACTTGTCCAAGCCTAATTAGAGAGCGATCTCACATAATGCTGCTTTCTACCTGTCAATGACAAAACAATGCCCTTTGAATTAATTAACCAATGAGAAACTATGTCAAACGTAGCACAAACACCTGAAGCATTTGGAAGCAAAGGCCGCTTTTAATCAAAAAGACTCAATACAATCCTCCCATTGCAGTGCCTCTAAGAAGGTAATTACAAATGCCAAGCTGAGCAAGTGAACTTCAAATTGCAGTAAACAGACCTCACAGAGTCACCAAACAAGCGACATCTGCAGAAGAGACAGGGACAAAGATATGCTTTGCTGAAGGCTGGGCCATTGTGTTCCAAACAAAACACCAGTATCGGTTTCACACTGAGAACTGAAAAAAAAAAAAATTTTTAATGAAAGATACAACACTGAACCTACCTGTACTTGTAAGCCTGTGTTTATGTATTCTTTCTCCCAAAACATTCATCAAATCCCCTATGGCCAACAATAGCTAGTGATCAGTCATTGACATACTGTAAGTCCCAACGACCATGATGCAAAGTTTGGGCTGAGGTCAGCTCCTTTCCACACAGAAACATATGAATCCCAATGACCTCCAGTTTCTTATTCCTGCCTACGCTATCCTAATCTTTTGGATAAAGAATTTTGCCTCTTCTTTTTTTTTTTACACAGCATTTTTATATTCTAAAATATTATTGTTTCTTTTTATTGAGCCCAGGTGAAGTCACAGAAAAGAAGTTTGGACTAACAGGTTAGTCTAGAGCTTGGGATATGTCCGGGTATTGCAGGAAGAATGGGGTCCCATTGTAAGGGCCCCATATTATGTAATTCAGGCATGTAAGTGATGGACTCTATTGAAATAATAATAATAAAAATAAATGTTTTCTAACTTGATTATAAGTTATAGGTACTACATTTCACCAGTGCAGTTACCAATTTTCTGATTGGTTACTATATGTATCTGGACAGGTGCTATTTAGGACCTGAAATAATTAATAATCCTCTATATTTCAAATTCTCTGTGTGTTGATAAAAGGCTTAATTCGGACTAAATCCTACCTCATTTAATATTATGTGTGCAACCTGCAGGTTAACAACCTATTTGAAGACTCATGTCACCTTGTCACATAAGTAAGTTCTTTCTCGTTAATAATTTTATCTTTTATGTCATTTTATTTATAGCAGATTTCTATATGTAATGTAACTGTACCTTAACTGAAATGCTTATAGAGTGATATTTTGATGTTTTTTTTGTTCTTTGATGATGATGATGATGATGATGGCCAATGCAATCAGATCTTTAAAGGCAAAGGCAAGAAAATGCAATGTATCAAAAAACACAACATGGGTGATTAGGTGACTGTAGATTTGGGGCCTTATTTAATAGCGGACAGAGTACCAAGAGCAAAAATTAGCACAACATATTTATTTATATGGTATACAGGGAGTACTTTTGTCAGGACACTGTAGTGTTAACATTGTAGGGCCTGGTGTGCCTATGTCTGTCAGTCTATTAACGGTGAATACAGCACAAGGCACAGTGTGTAGTGCTATGGGCTCACGAATACTGTTTATATTACAGTAGAAATGCATGTAAATGTTAGTCATATCAGGGAATGCCCAGTGTGAGATTCATATTTATAAATGTACAAAGCAGGTTGAATTGGGCTGGTAGGACACCGGGAAAAACCTGGTGGGCCCTGCGGCACCCACTAGTACAGACTCAGACTGCCTCCTACAATTGCAGGCAGTGGCGCTACTTCCCACCCAGATCACGATCACAAGAAGTAAGTGCGTTACAAGTTGTGTTGAGGGGGGTTGGCCTTTGGAGGAACTGGAGCTTATGTATAGGGTGGGGGGCCCCAGATGGCAGCCCCAGTGGGCTGCAGACGCCACAGTCCAAACTGTACAAAGGGTGCAAATATATAGGAACCTCCCAGGTAACATTTGACCTACCCTTTGGCTTGAATTAAAATGATTCCTGTGCCCTGGGAAATAAAATGAACAGGGTGCAATCATTTCCCAGGCCCCAAAAATATTTTTCACTACTGATAAGCAAGAAGAAAGTCCAAAAAAAACCCCTATATCATTTGTAGGTGGGGAGTCCATATGACTATTTAGTTTCCAACTAAGCCAGAGGGACCCGCCCCAGTTCCAAAGGCAGTCAAAATTTATATCAAAAAGATTTATGTCCGAAGGCTTTTTAATGTAAAAACAAGTCATTTATTGATAATTATATTTAAAAAAGTTTTCGGGAAATACATACCCCACATGGCCCACCTTACTCGTTTCGTACCCTCCGGCACTTAGTCATACCTATGTAGGGCCAGAAATGGTTAGTTGACATTTTGGAGGTGACCCTGGCCACCAGCTTGTTGTCCTTATTCCTCCCGAATGCAGGAAAAGCCGAAAAGTAAATCTCCTCCTCAGCCACTCTTCCCATTCGAATCACTATATATATCAATGATCCGTAAATGAGCGGTGCTCAGATAAAAGGATACAAATATAGCTGGAGATGTAAAACACGCAGTTCTCTTCCCTTCTCATTTTCCCGCTTGCTTACGCCTACTATATCTTCCCCCTCGCTTACCATCATGCACACCCCTGCCTCCCATTATTATCTTCCTGACAAGTGTTAGAAGTATTGCTAATGCTGAACTCAGATGATTACATGTGTGACAAGGGAGCAGCTCTGGTGGATGCTGCCTGCTTTCCAATATAACACATTTTCATACCACTTAAGCTGTTCTCTGCCTTCACCCTGAAGCAAAATGAAGCACAGAGATATGTGCCTTGCAGGCTCCTCTGGCAGCAAAAGGGCTTAGAATTCCCTAGAAATTCCATGCAGGTATATCCTAATTTTCTCCATTTAGCATACGTTTTTCAGCTTTAAAAACAACAAAAGCATTGGTCTCACAAGCTTCATTAACAAACTCACGGCGGCAATTTAACAAAGCAGTGCCAGAACTTGTGGTTCATATTACATCTAAACCAAAACTAATCTGATGCTAGGTAATAAATAGAACGCACATTTGCTATAATTAGCTTTGATGATATGTTTGAATTTCATCATAAAACAAAACTAAAAACAAATATATGTTTAAGACATGGGGAGGCACATTTATCAAGGGTCGAATTTCAAATTCAGGTGAGGTTTTTTTTTAACTCCCTTAAAGTCGAATGAATTCGAAATTCAACCTGGCGAAATGTATTGATAAAATCGAATTATTAAAACTCGGACTAATTTAAAAGACCCGAAAACTCAAATCGAATTCAGTTCGAATGGAATCAAACTCGATGCGAGTTTTTTCTCCGACAAAAATGATCCCTGGTCCTCTCCCATTGACTTAAACAATAATGCAGCAGGTTTTAGGTGGCAGACAGTCGAATTTGAATTCTTAAAGGGCCAGAGTATGATAAATCTTGAAAATCAAATTCAAATTTTTTAAAAACCCAAATCGAGTTTGGATAATTCCCTAGTTGAATTTTACAGTTTTGACCATAAAGAAAAAAATCTAAGATTTTAATTTTCAAGTCAACCCTTAATAAATCTGCCCCTAATTGTATAATATATTAAAACTATTATGCGCGCGTTCATTTTTGGGACCTCGTGTTTTAAAACAGTGGTTTCCAAACTTTGGGGTTGAGCTGGTGGTGGGGCCTAGAACAATGGTAATAGGGGCCCAAACTAAGGTGAGATTTTGGGAGCAGTAGCATAACTACCGAATTCTGCTTCCTAGATTTTGTGTGTGCGACCCACGATTTTGCTTTTTGTATAATAAAAACTTTTTTCATTTGCATCTCCTTTGGGGTGAAGTCCAGTTTCTGTGCCAGCCTACCACTGAAATCTATATGTATAATTGCAGATCTGGCACCAAAAGGGACACAAAGTGGCACCTAGCAACCTATAAGATTACAAGCACAGATCGGTGGCAGGTTTGGAGGTGCACTATGTGCTAAGAACGTATCCATGCAAGATTTACCCCAGTGCAAGCAACAGATATTGGCAATTCATCATCAGTAAAAGAATTCCTTACCTATGGCAGCAATAAGTGCTGGTTCCGATGATAAAAGAAACAGATGAACAGTTTATAGTTATTGAATAGTTCCTAGGTTACTGGAACATCTAATTGCTTTGGTGGGGTCAGGACTCAATGTATCCCCCCATTGTAGCTATACTGGCTGTACTTATCTTTATTATTTCCACTTGCCTTTCTCTAGAGCAGTATAAAGAGGGTCCTTGAACAAAGAAGATTTATTTATTTATTTTTTAACCTCATCCTCTCATGTTCTTCTATACAGGTTCAGCATCCACAATGGAGATGGACTCTTTCCCTTTCCTGCTTATTAAATTAGCATTTTTTTTACAGAAAAAAATGTCCTTGCATAAAACTGTACAACATCCTGGCATGTCTTAGAGCATTTAGATAAGGAATGTACACCAAAGGGAAAATATTTAATTGCTGTGGCTTTATTAAGATTAGTTTGATTATATCTCCAATTTGACACAGGGATATTATGCTCAGGTTGCAGATTATGAGTTTAGTAAAGATTCTAACAGAATGGTGCAGGTCACACAGTGACGCAGTGGTTGGTGGTATTGCTCTGCAGTGCTGGGTCCTTGATTGCAGCCAGGGAAAGGCATGACTGAAGCACGGACACTCACTTGTCGATGAATACATCCAACTATTCAAACTCCTTTCCTTTATTTTACTATGCATATAAGACACTGGGGGCTTAGCATATCATAAAATAGCTTTTAACAATTTGCATAATATTACATGACTATAAAAAAATCAAAGGTATTATTACTTTATAACAGGGGTGCCCAAAAGGTAGATCGGGATATACCAGTAGACTATAAGCTGGTGATCAGTAGATCTCAAGACACTGTCAACAAACAGCTTGTCTAAATTACCATCTGATTTCATGCTTTTCATTCAAATATTTATTATGCGATCTTAAAAATAGCAATATGAATCAATATAATATTTAAGTAATATTTTCCATGGAACAGAATGCTAACAATGCTTTTATGGATGTAGATCATAATGGGACAACATCACTAAAAGTAGACCTCGCATTAGTAAAGTATGGGCACTCCTGCTTTATAACAACTATTCAACAATTAACACCTGAACAGGACTCTGTAGCAAGGCCACCAGCTGCCTTTATTACTAGCTCAGTGAGTAACCCTGAACACCTCCCAGAAACCTGGAATCCTTAGGGAGTTCATCCAAACACCAAGAAAAATGGATGTTTTATCATTACCTTTTAGAGCCCCATCCTAAATAAGGCCTCTCCTGAACCGTTGGTTATCACGAGCTGTCCTCAAAAACTCTGTATCCATGGAAGGTTGGTGGTACAATGGTGTAACTATAGAGGAAGTAGACCCTGAAGTCTCAGGAAGACCTGGACTGGGTTTTACTGTAACTTCCTACTAGGTTTCTATTGGCCAGTTCAGTCTCGCTTAGTCATGAGCCCCATATCCATGGAAATGACTCAAGGCTATTATTATCCGCCCAGGAGTTTGTATGCTCTTCTCATGTCTACATGGGTTTTCTCTGGATACTCCGGTTACTTTACATGCTGGTTTACTGACTCCTGATAAAACTGATCATAGTTTTTATGAGTGAGTAATAGGGACTTTATTGTAAGCTCCATTGAGGGAGGGACTGATGTCAATGATGAATAACCTAGACTTGCTATATAAGGAAAGTATTATAAATGCCAAAAATTACTGTAAGCTCCACTGGGGCAGGTAATGTATATGATTGCCATAGAGTATTGCAGAATATAAATAATATATAATTTTTTTACAAAAATTATTTAAATTCGAATACACAATTAAATGAACCTTTACTAATGTGAGTTTAGAAACAGGTGAGACGTGTACCAATTTTCATATATTACCTTTGGGTTCATCAATATTGTAAATGTTACAGTAAAACAGACACAATATTGGACGCCATCATTTATCCATAGGAATACTTTGCCTTTGATGATCTGTGTGGTCTTTCGTGAAGCCTTTTGTTTTAAGAGCTATTTTCTACGGTTGTCACTACATATTGCATTCACCATCCGAGTTTGTCAGTACTTATGTACGCAAGGATGGTGTATAAGCCCCGCCCTCTAACCTTTACTCAGAAAAAAAAATATGCTTCTTTGTGAAACACAGCATATACTCCAGACTTGTGCCTTTGATCTGAACTTGCCTTGTGTCCATCCATATAAAACAGTGTTCACCCTTGGGAATCAGTCAAAAGCAGCGCTTCTGAGGCACTGTTTGATAAATATATTCATTAGACCTGGAGTCGGCTGCCTTCAAAAATTTGACTCTGAAATACTCAGAAATGTATTTAGGAGGAACAGAAAACCTTGCCAAAATAGGTCGCTTGGACAATTACCATTTAAATTAAGCATATACTTGTAATAGAACGGTATGTTTGTGCCGTGCTATGTGCATCAGGGAATGACAGCTGTATATTTTTTTTTATAAAGTTTCTTTTAATACAACATTCTGTTCATTGCTAGCATACTGTAATTCAGAGACAAAGAAAGGGGAAAGTTGACATTAACTTTAGGTATGGAGTAGATTTACTTATTTCAAGCAACTATCATTATTTATTTTCTATGTTTTTTTTTTAATATTAGAAATCCTATTCTGATGCTTCATAGCCTTAAACTGAAATGTTGTCTGGTTATCAGGGGTAAGGGGTTGCCACATTTTCCCCCCGTAAAGACCAGTCAGGGGAGGGGCCCGTGATGTGGTGGGGCAGGCCGTGACATATAGAGGTGATGTCAAGGGATGGGGCTATGACGTGGTGATTGGCCGATTGCCGTGTAAATCATGGGAAATCCTGCCCAGTTTTCCTTATTTTTTTTGACCCGGGCAGCCCTTCAAAATACCAGACTGTCCGGGTCAAAACCAGACAGGTGGTAAACCCTATTAGGGGTCAATGACCCCAACTTATATTTTACAAGAGGGGGTACATTATTCTCTATTTAAACTGTGTGTCCCAATTTCAGAACACGTAATTTCTAACTTGAAAAGACTTGATGTCCTCAAAACGTATTTGGAAAGAGTAATCGAATCATGTCCCACTTCTCCTGAGGAAACAACTACATCTTTGATAGACTTTCCTTGTAATGTAACTATAACTGTATCTGTATATTAATAACTAATGAATTGCAATGATTAAATGCACTTTACTAAACTACAGAAAGAAGGTACCTGACACATAGAGCTTACACTCTAAGTAAGTGTTTCTTTTACCAGTTTCATTAAATGTCTCTGCAATTTTTCTTCCTGGTATTGAAAACTATACTGCTACTCAAGGTGGGCCTTACCAGAGAATGGAGCTATGTGCTAGTTAAATTAGATTATTAAACATTTCTCTTCCCTGTCAGTAGAATGAAAAAACATTGCAAGACTCAAAATGAGGCAACAGTCTCATTTTTGTGGGTTTAGTGGTTTTTGCAACCATGATTAAACTCACAAACTCTAAAACTATGAATGTTGTGAGATTTTAAAATAATAAAATCTGAATAAAAAAAGTACAAACTGCAAATTTTTGTATAAGTGTTTTTTTACACTCTTACACAATCTCCATTTTTTAGAGCTTTTTAAAATTTTGTTTTGTCGAAAAAACAAAGTCCGATTGTTAGTAAATGACCCCCTTAGTTTACCAGCAATAGCTAATACCTAATCAACAATAGAAAATACTGTGATATCAGATATCTTATACACAGATAGAGGCTGCCTCCCCATGTTACTGCATTAAACCATAGCCCCAACCCAAGAAATGAACATAAATTATTCTCTTTTCCCCAAAGTAAAAAGAAATGTGTGGCAGTTAAGCACATTAAAATAAGTCAATTTTATCTCTTTATTTTTCAAGTGGGGGCTAACTGCTGCCTCCCTAATGTTTTCCACCTGGGCCTTAAGGGCAGGTTTATCAGAGGTTGTGATGCAAATTTTATTCATTGTTAAAAATGTAATATATTTTCTCCCACAGATCAAACTTTTAGCTTATTTATTTAGCATTTTTATTTTCCTTGCTGGCATTTTGTTTTTGAAATTCTGATGTTTCAATCTAGCTTTAGCTCTATGCTTGACAAATTTTCTTGGGAATTTTCACACTTGAGGAAATTTTAGTGACAAATGATAAATACCTGAGAATGAAAAGGAGAAAATTTTTATTTGATAAAATTAATTTTGATGAATCTGCCCTCAGTAGCTATGCTATGAATTCAAGTTTGGATTCGACAATGTCGATTTTGAAGATTAGCGCTAAGCAGAACTAATTTGTAAAGGACAAGTCTCACTGTGAAAAAACACTTATAGGCTCTAATGGCTGCTAAAAAAAGTCATGAGGTAGCCGGAAAAAAAACAGCTGACTTCAATGCATTTTGCGGCTTTCTGCCATTTGGAGAAGTGAAACGGGACAGATTTGCTTATGTTGCAGTTGCTTATATTTTTCAGTTGCATTTTAAATGGGTGGTTCACGTTTACGTTAACTTTTAGTATGTTATAGAACGGCTCATTCTAAGCAATTTTTCAACTGGTCTTCATTCTTTATTTATTTTTTAATTTGCCCTTTTTCTCTCTCTTTCCAGCTTTCAAATGGTGGTCATCCAAAACTCAAATGCTCTGTAAAACTACACATTGGGGGTAGATTTTTCAAGGGTCGTATTGAAAATTCAAATTTTTACATTTGAATTTCGAGTTTATTTTAGTGTAATTCGACTAGGGAATAGTCCAAATTCGATTAAAATTTTAAAAAAATTCTAAATTCGAATTCTGAAATTTATCATGTACTGTCCCTTTAAGAATTTGACTATTCTCCATCTAAAACCTGCAGTATGAGAGGCAAATTTACTAAAGGGCGAAGTGGCTAACACTAGCGTAAATTCGCCAGCGTGACATCATTTTGCCACTTTGTCAATTTACTAACGGGTACTGTCGTAAATTCGCTAGCGAAGTGGACCTACTCTAGCGCTACTTCGCACCCTTACGCCAGGCCAAGTCACGCTATGGCGAAGGGATGTAACTACGCTAATTCACTAACTTGCGGATTTTCGTGAACGTTACCCTCTTGCGCCAGACTTTACTTCGCCACCGCAGACCAGGAGAAGTGCAATAGAGTAGCTAGGGATTGCTCCAAAAAAAGTTGAAATTTTTTTAGGGTACCCTCCTTCCCCCCTACATTTGATAACATATGGCACCTAAACTATACTGTGGGAACATGAGTAGGGCATTGTGTCAACGCTGGTGCAACTTCGGAGGTAAGTAAATTTGCCCCTTAGTGTTTTAGCCTATAGGGGGACCTCCTACAATTTATTTGGTGGACTTCTGGTAAAAAAAACTCGAATTGAATCAATTTGAATTTGCAGCTCGATCCTATTCACCAGTTTTTTTAAAAAAACTATTTTTTTTAAATACATTTCGATTGGTAATTTCTTTCCCGAATTTTGAGTTTATGGGAGTTTTTAGAAACTCCAATAAACTCGAAATTCAACCTTTGATAAATCTGCCCCTTATTGTTATTGTTACTTTTTATACTCATCTTTCTAGTCAGGCCCACTCCTATGCATATTGCAGTCTCTTATTCAAATCAATGCATGTTTGCTAGGGTAATTTGCAAACTGGAGAGCTGCAGAATAAAAGGCTAAATAACTCAAATTCCACAAATAGCAAAAATTAAAACCAATTGCAAATTGTCTCAGAAAATCACCCTCTACAGTCTACATCATAATAAAAGTTAACTCAAAGGAGAGCAACCCCTTTAAGGGATGAAGGACAAGGAATATTTAACAGTCAGTTATTCACAAACATTGCAATTCCTGTTTCTGTATAAAATATGAATAGACCAGGTCGTTTAAATAATAAATACGGTGCTTTGTAAATTTGTAATGCTACGTAACTAAAAAGCTACTACAGTTTAAGGGACAGATTTATCCCACGTTGAACTGGAGAGAGATTCTCAGCACTGTGATCATTTTCCCATTTATCAAAACTTTCCTGACTGTCAGGAACATTGTCACATTTATCAGACTGTTTTATTTCATCAGAATTCTGATTTATGGGTTGGTAGCTGAGCACCCATCTGAATCCTTGCAAATCGCATTGTTAAATGCAAACGTGCCGAAAAATAATTTAGTGAAGTGTGTGCAAAGTTTTTCAAATGCAAAAGGCCATGTTTTCTAATGCATAATGTGGCATTTTCCCCCAGGATTCAAGCATTTGGGTTGTGCTCTCCCAAATGAATGCAATTGCTTTTGTTTTGCATTTCAGATACTAACATTTTCAGACTACGGATTGCACCCTTAGATTTTTTTGGCACAAATCCTCTGCAACTGTTGATATCATCCACTATAGGCACATTAGAATTATCACCATGTTCAAAGTGGTGGTAACTTCAGGGTTTGCACACGATTCAGCAAAGGAAGCAAGATGGATGTAATGGTGCTTAGCTCACCTACACAAAGGAACCTATTTAGTTATAAGCACCTTTAATAAATGGCTTCATAAAGTGCAACATTTGTGTCCTTTATAATGTCATGGCTAAAAATGACCCTTTATGATTCCATATTCCTCAAAATGAGATCATTCTTGTCGTTTGTATCCCATGCAACTTGCTCTGCAAAGTTCTAAAAAAAATCTCAAATTTAGTAGCTCCGCTCTCTGGAGTCGCCCTGATACTGATCCGCAACTCGGAATTCGGGAATCCTGCAACCAGAGGAAATCTGAACCGTTTCATAATTTTCATTTGGCTATAAAATAGCGCTTGTGGTTTATCACCCAACATCCTTCTTCCTGCAACTGTAAACTAAACTGACAGTCCCGATTCTCCAGGGTTCTATAAAAATTGTCTTTTTGACAGCGGAAGAAAAAAAATCTACAGAATTGTACAACAAATGATACATGGGCTTTTTGCATGGGAAAACAAAAAAGTGTAGGTTGTAACTAAATATTGCTTTTTGTCTTGCGTCTCCTCTTTTCAGTTTATCACATAAAGCATCTCGTTCTTTTATCTTTCATCAGATAACTCATGCTTGATGCGGGATGACACAAAAACAACTTCATCCTATTCATTGCGAAACATTTTGTAGACAAAAGGCTCTGATATTTGCAAAGCATCCCCTTTTTGTTCTTACATCATAGATCTTTTCAGAAAGGCTTTCAGTTGAATCGCCATGTTGATCAGCATTATATACTATTGCCGTCGTCCTTTCAAGATTCATTTGCTATCAAACTGCCTTTTTTTTTTTTACCTTGGAACATCTTCTTTCATTGGTAATTTTTCAAAACAGGTATTATATTTTGCTTTGTATTGATGCAAAGCGAAGGCAAAATGGATGTCATTTTGATGCTTTCTTTTAATTCTGCAATAATTTTGCCCAATAACTGCAGATTTGGAGTCATCATCACTTCTGTTTTTTAAGAGCTGAATGTAACCTCGGAAGGTCCTCTGAACAAAGTGATTTTTGTTGTTGTGGTTACTTCCATATCAGACCAGGCTGAGAAGACAAACACATTTGTACAGTTCTAAAAGGTGCTAAAATGTAATTGGACGTTGTGTTCATCATTTCTCTATAGCCATTGTTCAAAGGAAGGAAATAAAACCTCCAGTATAAAGGAAGAGAAAAAGACAATATTTTTAAGGGCTAAAGTGAGCATTTGTTATTTTGCATTTCTCACCATATGATAGTTTACTAAGACCTGTGCCTTAAGTTTCTGTTACATAGAGGGAGCTTCATTTAGATACATTTCATTAATCCAGGGCAACTGATCAGAATAGGTATTGAATCCCAGTGGCTCCCCGCTTATCAGTGGCTGGTTTTATTCAATAACAGCAGACAGAATGTGCAAGAGAGTGGAATTTACCACAACTGGAAAACTCTGTAGTGCAACTGTAATTCTCAATAATATCTTAATGTAGCAGCACAGATCTAAGTTGACCCTGACATGAGAGGGACTGAGAGAACAAGGAATCACAGCTTATGAATTAGCAACAGTTGGTGTAACAGCATTGAAAGTATAATAAGGCAGAGAGACAAGTCAGAAAGGTTGGATCCTACTTCAAAAGTGCACAGGATTTAGCCGAGAGTAATAACCAGGGGACAGAGCCGAATCATACAAAGAGGAAGAGAATCAAACGCCAATACCAAAGGATTTAATTTAGACAATACCAGACAGGCCAAATTGAATTACTCCCTCAAACTAAATTGCAGGAACCCCCTTACTCTAACCTACAGAACCTGTTTGCTCAGGCAACGAGCTGAGAGGGGCAGGATCTATAAAAAATATCTGGAACTGAATCTTGACAGTGTCTTGCAAAAGTATTTAGAACTTTTACTTTATATCAAACCCCTGTGATATTTTTTTTCCAAATGAAGGCAGCAATGTATTCTTTGGGGGAACCTGGGTCTCTGTGCTCAGTTTTGGAATTCAGAGACCTGCAGCAATATTTTAAAGTGCAAAGCCGGATGGAAAGTTTGGGGGTAAAGGTGGCCAGATTAAAGGTGGCCATATACATAACAATTATGATCTTTCCTGCGACCATTGGTTGTTCGTTTTCATTACAGACATTTAGAGCTGAATCGTCAGATATATAGATAGAAAAAATAGAACTCAACCTGAATCTGATGATTCAGCAGTAAGCACTGGCCAACCTGCCCGATCGACAAGCCGACTGATATCCAAGTCTTTTGCCGATAATGGCCGACTTGTCTCCCACCATACATGCACCAAATATTGTATGAAACTTAGTTTCATACCATAATATCTGTGCATCTGTGGACACCTTAAAAATACTGATTCAAGTCCTTTAGACCAAGATTATCTGCCTGTGTATGGGGCCCTCTGACGGGTCTACCCCATCGATATCTGTAGAAAATGGGGCAATAGCCGATCATGCAGGTTTTACTTTCACATCGGATCGAGGACTGCATTGGCTCGTCCCCACAGCCCCTATTCCTAATTTGCCCTATTTTTGTAAACACATGCACTTGCATTTTTATGCTATATTGCAGTTTGGTTCGATTTTTTAATAGACTACTCATTATTATATAAACTATGGTTAGATATTCATTCTAGGGGTATAGTTTTCCATTAAATGGATTTTAATGGAGGAAATATAAAGGGACATCATTTTACAGGGCTTGTCATGCACAAAAATAATATTGATTCCGTTGTATACAGGGGAGTATACGATTGCATGGACACAGGAAACATGTCAACAGATGAATAAACCAGAAGATCTCTTTCAAAGTAGCTTAATAGAAACTATTTTCCTTGGTTTTATTATTAATTCAGATACTGATTCTGCTATAAACCACGTTGGGAAAACTCATCATATTAATATGTGAGCTGCTAAAGCTGCAAGGGAAATCTTACAGGTTTTGAATGGGGGTTTAATAGCTGGTGCTTAAACTGCAGGTGTGTCAGTTACAGAAAAAAGCAGAATTACTGAATATGTAAAAAAAAAAAAAAAATCAGGAAAAGCATCAGGAGGAGGAACTGTGGTCACAAGCTGAAGCTCATCAACAGATCCAGACGAACAGGGTAATTGCTAAACACAAAATCAGGAATCAGAAATTATCTAGTGACGTAATCTACAAGTCTGTGGCAGAGAAGTCTTTAGTAAAGTACAAATTAGAAATTTACCCTTTTCCTGCACTAAAAATGTTGCCTCATTTTCTGTTATTTTTTATTTCTGGTTTTATAATAACGGGCCTTTTATCTGAATAAAAAGAGAGGATTGTAGTGTCTTGCATTGCGTCAAGTACCTATAGGTTAACCTAAAAGTGTCGGTATATTGCTGGTTGTGCATAGGACTGGATGCCTTTACCCCCTTCTCTCTGTTGTTTTTCCAATATCCCCACCTTCTGTTGAAATCACTTCCAGTTTGCAATGATGGCACTTCCAGTTTGTGTTGACATCACTTGCAGGCAGGGTTGTATTTAGTTCTGGTGTCACCCTATGCACCGGACCTTACAGCGCCCCTGAATGCGCAGAATGACGTCACTGGCATGGTGCACGTGACAGCAATTCCTCATAGACGTCACTTCCTGGTTTGACTAAAATGGGCCCCGTACCCCTCAGAGCCCTCAGCTCCACGACCGGAAATTAAGTGGTAATACTCCTGTGGCAGCTGTGGGTGATTTTTCAATTTTATTTTGAAAAAATATGTAAATTATATAGGCAGACAAGGGCTGCCCTTCCAAAAGCTGAGGCCATCTGGTGCCTATATGATAATATGGCCCTGCTTGCAGGCAGCAGCTTCGGTTCAGAATAAAGCAGTAGTAGGTTGCATCATTTAGTCCAATGTTGGTATGGGTGTAAGTTGTTAGGTTGGTGGGTATGGGTGTAGTTGGAGCACTAGAACATTAGTCTAGTCCTGGCACTTAAGGGACAATGGAGGGGAATATAATTAAAGTCGCAAAGAGAAAAACAAGTCACACCAATAAAATAAAAATCCACATCTCGCAACGTAATATTGTTCCTTAAACTGTTATTGCATTGCAAATTTTAATTGCGCACTTTTAAGAAGTGCTTAAAGGTGTCATAATTTTTTGGAGCAAACATAACAAATTTTTCAGTAAGAAGTTTTATTACATTTACTGCCCATTGGCGCAAACTCTAAAATTTGCAAATGGTCTTCACTGTCGAAAGTGGTCTTGGAACAGTTTCTGGGTTCGCAAAAGCGGTATATTAAATTTGCGCAAAGCAAAATTTGTTCGCGCAAAGGTATAACTTTTCGCATTGTGAATAGTTTTTCCATTCTTTTCCATTCCTTGTGCAGTTTTTTCCCTTCCAATTTGTGCCTGTATGTTATCCACTCACTTGGGGGTCCGTTTACTAAAGTGCGGTAAATCTGACTTTTAATTTTCCGCATGTTATCGCTGACAATATTTTTCCGTCAGAATATTCGCAGCGACTAAGCTTACTAAACAGCATGCGCTCAGAAGTCATTGCGATCACTTGCGCTAACCACGTTAACGAACCAGCTTACGTTAGCGGTAATTTTAGCGAGTTGCGGATTTTTTTGGTGACAAATTACGTTTTTGCGAATATTAATGCTATAAAATAGTCTTGTTTTATGGCGGTTATTATGGCAATTTTTACGGTGACATTTATGGCCAGGAATGCATCTTCAAAACTCAGAGTAACACCAATTAAACATGTATGCATCAAATAAACCCTTCTGCCAATAGAATCATATGAACAAGAAATCATACCAGTCAATCTCTTTGCTTCATAGAAATGCACAGTTTAATGTAGCCAATCACAATGAAACCAAAAAAGCGTAGAGGCCGACGAATCCTTGGACTGTGATGCCTGCTGCCAATAGTACGCCTCTGAGCTGCAACTGCTGCAGATAGAAGCAGAAGCCAAAACATCCTGTCAGCAATAGCTACAGATCTTTCTCCTGTCAGCAATAGCTACAGATCTTTCTCCTGTCAGCAAAAAATTATGGGTAAAAAAAAAAAAAAGTATTATGAGATATTTCCTGCCCCTTGAGAATTTTCTGGCGAGAAAATACTTTTACGCCACTACATAGGTGGCGGTAAAATTTTGTGAATATTCTTGTGTAAATTTTGTCTTTTGCACATTTCGCTGTTTAGTAAACCAGGCGTTAATGTGTACGTAGCATTATTTTCAGTGAATGCGATAACTGGCGAAAACATATTTTTGCACAAAAAAATTTTAAATTTATATTTACCGCAGGTTAGTAAACTGGCGAAAACATACTTGGCGACAAATTTGTCTATATTTTGTGCGCATATTTTTACCGCACTTTAGTAAACAGACCCCTTGGATTGTAAGCTCTATGGGGCAGGGACCTCCTTCCTACTGTCTCCTTTACCACACGGCACTTAGCTCTATGTCCTTATATAAGCTTTGTGTATATTTATTGCACCTATTATGTTACTTATTATATGAATAGGAGAGGGTCTGAATAGAAAGATGAGTAATTCACAGTTGCAATAACGATACATTTGTAGTCATGCGGAGCATTTGTTTTCTAGATGGGGTCAGTGACCCCCAGTTGAGAGCTGGACACAGTCAGAAGAAGGCAAATAATTAAAAAACTATAAAAAATATATAATGAAGACCAAGTGAAAAGTTGCGTAGAATTGCCCATTCTATAACATACTAAAAACAACACAGCCCTGCGTTATTTCTTCCCCTAATTGCTTCTCTTTACATAACATCATTTATACTTTTCTCCATTTATCTATGCATTTATGCAGAAATTTGTAATGGCCATTCTATTGGTGTACAAGGCTAATTCACTGGATTAACAGAAGGGCCAAATTGACAGCTAGACCCACTGGGACAGAACTATATACTTGTAACTATAAAATATACCATGTTTAGTTTTAGAGACTGGAACCATTGATATGTTACCTTAAAGTATTTGATACAATGGATTTTAATCTTAGATCAGGCATATAAAACACAGTCTGCATGGGCATTCCATGTTTTGATTTGAATACAGCTCTCATAACTGTAGCCACACTGTTAAGTATAATACTCATAATTTATCTAATGCTTTCAACTAATGCATTTCCCTGTGATCAAAGAAGCATTTAAGGCAGTAGGAGAATTGCGGTTATTCTTCTCTTCAATTGAAGCTGATCAGAATGAATATCCAGAATCCTTTGCTCTGCCACAGAATGAAATTTTAGCTTGTGGTGAGTGCTGGATGGGGATCCCAGGTTCCTCCAAATCTGCCATTTGATATGATATGTAATAGGATTCTAGTTCCTTATTAAATCAGTGGGGTGACACAATGCCTCGGCTTCCTGAATCCCTCCCTAATATCATCCTGTATTCAACAACCAATTTATTTTAAGGCTTTTGGTGTTCTTGCCTTAATGGGTTTGTTTCTCGGCTCCTTGGCTCGTTTTAGTACTTCTCTTTGTAATGTGATTTGTATTGATGGAATTTCTGATGCTTTGGCTGGGAACCTTTTTTTGTTATGTAGCTTGTTCATCTATTAATAAGAATGTGTGTTGAATGTAGGCTCTTTTATTGCAAAAGAATTACAGGCTATCTTACAGCAGTGCACGCATGGTGCAGACCCGGATTTTGTGAGTCATTAAATGTATGAAATAGAATTGTAGGTCAGACATTAAACCAAGCAACAAGGAGGAAGAGAGATCATAGGGTTATAAAGAGAAAATGACTAAAAAAAACAGTAACAGATTTCATATTAAAGGACAAAAGTGACTGTCTATCTATATCTACAGTATATATATATATATATATATATATATATATATATATATATATATATATATATATATATTTATTTATTTATTTTTTTAGGGCAAATAAAGCTCAATGCACAGCCCTGCACAACTTTTGCTTATCTTCCAGATTCGTATGGAAGTAAACAAGATTTTTGTTTCATGTGAGCAAAGCCTAATCAATTCCCAAATCCACAGAGAAGCTCTTTATCTCAAAGCCTGACAAAGGCTGCGACTTGGGGGGAAAAGGATGGGGTTTGTTTATTCAGAAGGCTTAGAGGAAATAGAATGTGACTTTAATTTTCAATTTCATCCTGTTTAGTGCAAGAAACACCATACACATTTCACACATATAATTAAAATAATAAACATAAAATGTTTCATTGAACTAAAGTTAAATAGGGGGTATACTGTCACTTGTGTTGTGTATATACATATATTGCAATATATTTAAGCTGGCCAACTACGTCAAAGTCATCCCATATCTGGCCAGTCCTATGCTCAATTTTATCTGATTCATTAAGAATTCTATTGCTTCATTATACATTTTACAAAGGGACTAGGTATTACCTGCAACTTAACTTGCTGCTTTCAAAGTAAACCTCCATACTTGGCTGCCCTTTTATTAGACACCAGTGGGATCACCTGACTATAGCTGGGAAGGGTGGGAGCTACAACATACACACATAGTCCATGAGTGTTAAGCACACCATTAAGGAGATAATGACCCAGGTGATAGATAGCTAGACAAAGAAAGAGAAATATATAAAGAGGTGTACACATACTCACAGGCCCACACAAATACACAGACATCATTTTGTTGTTAGCTTGAGGTTGGTATATTGCTGATTACATGTACCCAGGAATACAGACTAGCAGACCCTGAACCTGTAGGTGGGCCAGGAGGCATAGCGGCCCCATGAGGTCCTAATTCATACAATTTCAATAAATATTGGTAAAACATTTCAACCTGCAGAACTTTTGCGTTCCTGAAAAATAATTTGCTGTTGTCCCATTAATATCTAGTTACGCCACTGCATGTACCGCTCTCTGCAAGGTACTACAAAATATGGTTGCATTAATATTTTAGAGTCACAGAAGCAGAGAGGCTTGCCTGGTGTCTGCTAATATTCTATTCACTGAACTGTCTCTGCAACATACACTCTTTAAATTGTTACATCCAGGCTGCAAGTCATACCAGTTCTATTAGCCTGCACCAGCTTGTCTGCTGGCTACACCGTCCTGTTTATGGAGCTGCCGTTCCTGCGCTGCACTGCAGAATGTGTGAGCTGTTAATAATTTAACAATAATAAAAAATCACGGTCGGATTTATATAAACAAATGCATGCAGGCACGTTGCCTAGGGGGTAATGGAACAGACAGTTGCATTAACCACGGTGACCTGCAGGGGACCTCGTAACAGAAAAACAGCAGGAAATCATAGGCCTTTTATATTTATGGGTTTGTGTTCTCTAGGCCTGAGAGGCAACAAACAGTTACAGTAATCCCATAATTACATGTTTAGTTATTATTAATTAAATATTACCTTCATACAATATTCATGCAGTACTCAGAGACACAGAGCAAGAAATATCATAAAGCCCTGATGGCTTCATTATGGGACATCAATACAATTCAGCCTGGAATTAAGGTTTGTATAAAGGATTGGAATAAAAGCAGGCGTTCTTATCATAAAATATAATAGCTAATTATGCTACAGATTTGTAACAGCCCCGGGGAGAGGGGGTGTTTTACCTTTACATGGTGGGTTCGCCATGGGCTGGACCTGAGAACCTTCCAACCCAAATTGCCATAATACAAATATTAACTATTAAGCTCCATTTAGAAAAACAGATCAGTTGCTCTGATATTTTCGGATGATAAAATTGGATTGTTTGTGTATTCTTAAATCCCATCATTGTGACTTTGCTATGTTTGGTGCCAAAATGACTTTAAAAGACCAGTTCACACATCTCCTTATTGTTCAGGTTCAGGTTGTTTACGGACTACTCTGTTTCTCACCTGCCCTTTTTCATTGTCTGATTTCCAGATTTATTTATTGCAAACAGCTTTCCCTTTCTGGCATGTCCCTTCAGGTATAGGAGGGTAAAGGTTTTGTCCATCTTTGTTACACCATAGGTTTCTGCCAGCACCAGGCCAGGCATTTGTACAGCTGTCCCCCTATCCAGGTTAAAGTTTTCTTGGTAGCTCTGTATTGGCCAGGGTTGTCTCTAATCTTTAAAAGGGAATTCACCATCTGGTTCTGTCTCTTTAACCTCCCATGCTGCAGGAGGTAGTTGGTGCTGAAGAGCCGGGGGTAGGAGGCCTCAATAGGAAAGACGTTCCAGAAGAGCTAGGATTAGCTAGTGTGAAATTAGATCCTGAAAGTCAGACTTAAGATGGCCACAGACGCAAAGATCCGATCGTACAAATCAATGTACAATCGGACTTTCCCATCTCCCGACCTGCCACTAACCATTCAGATCAAAGTCTTACCATTCCGACCAAATAAAGTAGTTAAAGAACAGATCAGCCAATGTTCTGCCCCTGACAGCAATCATACGATAGACAAAGCTAGTGACAGTCTCCCACTGAAAATCGTACGATCGGCAATACACGCAGAGATATTATCGGCAGCCGACAGAAAGTTTCTAACCTGTCCGATCGACCAAACGACGATCTCAGCCGGGCGAAAAATGTCGGGACTCTCCACACACGTTCCGAAAATCGTACGAATCCTCGATTTGTACGATGAGATCTTTGCGTCTATGGCCAGCTTTAGGGTCGTTTGCAGAGCAGGCAGAGGCTCCACTGAGGAGGGCAGAAGTTTAGTCAGGTGGTCAGGCTCAATGAAAGAGAGATCCCATGAGGAGCAACCACTGTAAGGGCCTTGTACTTTGGGGACTGGATGCCTATAGTACTACCTCTGACTATAATATCCTACTTGTGCCTAATACCATCCAGGGAAGTAACTACTAATACAAATAATTGTATATTTTACCATTTTGAAGCAACACCTGAGCAAGTAAATAGATCACTTAGCTGTTTTAAAGAACCACTGGTACCCAAGTTATTGAACATCTGAAAATAACATGTGCAAAGTCAGAGTGCAATAACTTTCCTCCATCCAACAGCGAGGGACCACCTGAAAGAAAGAGTCCCATGTAACGCATGCTCCGATGGGAGATACAGTGAGTTGTAACTTGCTAGGCCAGTTTAGGAAGGGAAGAGGCAGTGTCCTTTGTACCAAGAAGAGGTACAGCTCCTACACTGAGTAATGAAATGAGAAGGAAACTCTAATTACAGATGAACAATGTCCCCTACATACCAAAACCTTCTCCAATGCAGGGTCAGTATGACTTTTAGGGAATTCTGGAATCTGTGACATCACAGTAGTTGAAAAACTACATGATAGACCCAGGTTCATCAGTAGCAATAAGGCAACAATGTGTTCCATTCCAATTATAAGGCTCCTTATTTCCCAAGCTGTGGACGTGGTACATGCTGTACAGGCCAGCGGGTTCTCTTTAATCGTATCCTTGCACTTGTCTTGTGAAAGTGATAGGCCATTAATGGTGTACAGAAATTTTAATGACTCTTCCACATTTACTCACAATTAAATCAGCGGTTGCCTGTAATTTTTTTCTCATAAGCTGGGAGGGAAAAGCCAGCAGCTAATAATTAAGACTCATAAATGACCCAGGGGCAGAGAGGGAAAAAAACAAATATAAAATAAATGGAAACAACCAGAGAAAAGGAGGGATGTTCGCTTCTGTATCACACTTACAAGAAGCAAGTTCAACACAGATAAACAGGAAGCCTTATGCGATCAGATCCAAAATGCATTTAAACATTTTATCTTTTTTATCAGATGGGGAGGAAGTTTAATTATAAACACAAATGCCACAAATTCACATAGTACGTACTGTCCCAAAATCATGTTTAAATAATATTTTTTGAACCTAATGGTAGCTGCTCGCCAACTCTACATCACCCCACCCCTGACATAAGGAAAGGTGGCAAAACTAGCTCCAGGGGCTGCTGAAACCACAGAAGCTACAGCCCAGATGCCCATGTTTGTGTCTTTTGCATCAGCGTGGGTCAAGGGCACTCTATTGCTAGAGTAGAGATTTTTGTTGTGCTCAGTGCACTAGAAAAGATGATTTTATGCTTTAAAATGGCAGGAGCAGCTCTGGGTTGCCAATGCTTCACTGATCTTCCACCCACACCCTTCCGCTCAAAGAGATCATTAATTTATCACTATTCACTCTAATGTTCCATGCAATAATGCTAATTATATTGGCACGGCTTCCATCGGGGAGCACAGGCCTGTGTCACTCCTGAGCCCCCAAACGGCATATTTACTACTGTTCAGTGAGTCATTATCAGGGATAAACTGGAGACATTTCTCTGCCAAACTATCAGACCAGTATCTGCAGGTCACTGTATCAAGGCTCGCTCTTAACATCAGCATGAATAAAAAAACATTCCAAATAAAGAGTAATGGTCACTGTTATAGCCTGCACAGCACATATTACAGATAATGTGATACCAGCAAGATGCCTGGGAGCAGCCCCTCTGCAATGCAGCCCTTTGCCATGTAGTAAAAACCACAATATGAGCTTTTTTTTGGTAAAGTGTAAAATACTGGAGCATTTCAAAAAGAAAAGTAATAAAGTCAGTGCAGAATGTAATTTAGATGGGCTTCGCTTATACCCGACTGGTTAGAAAGTTAATATTTCCACAGTCCCTTGACATTTTAGCCCAATCTACCCTAGAGCTAGATTGCCCTGGGGGCTCCATTATTGGAGTGGGATGAAATAGGTCTCACAGCATTGCCTACTGGAAAATGATTCCTTCTGCCCCTTCATTGACTGTAGATAGTGAGCTAGAAGCAAGCTGCATGATCTAGTTTACTCCTGCCTGACTCTTGTGCTGAAGTGCTTGGAGAGAGTGCCAGAGAGCAATCCGAACATGTTTCATTCTGTCGGCAAAGATAACATCCAGAGCACACAATGGCTATAACTTTTGCTCAGTGTTTCAGGGAGGCTGGCAGCATTCTCTTAAAGGATCACCAAACCCTAAAAATTAATATGCTTAAAAATTCCATATTTTATATAATGACCTTATTGCACCAGCCTAAAGTTTCAGCATGTCAAGAGCAGCAATGATCCAGGACTTGTCACAGGGGGTCACCATCTTGGAAAGTGTCTGCGACACTCACATGCTCAGTGGGCTCTGAGCAGCTGTTGAGAAACTAAGCTTAGTAGTAATTATCTGTATTAATTACTAACCAGCCTTTTATTGTGACATTTATATTCTATGTGTACTGTATATTTCAAGTCTGTCCCTAAGTTGTGAATCAGGAGACACAGATATTTACTGCGTGTGGTTGCCTTGGGCTGGTACAGGAGCCTAAAACATAATGTACAACATTTATAGCCTACTTCTTTAGTTAAACTTTAGTTAGCTCCTTATAGTTATATTGGCTGTCTTGGAAAATACTGTATATTAGCTTATAAGGAAACATGAAAGCATTTGAGAAGTTGAACTTGATGGACAGTTGTATTTTCTCAGCCTAGATTAAGTATGCAATTAGAGCCAATTATGGCTCTATAGGCAAGTTAGAGCATAATGTATTTAGGAACAAGGAGCATCTTAAATTCTCTCCTGACAATTAGCACCACTGGTATACGTATGGTGTCCATTTCATATCTTCCAACTTTTGAATACTAAAAGCAGGACAATGTTGCCCACTGTTGATCCATCCTAGCTATGCCACTGATCTACTTGTAACTCAACTCACACTTTCAGATGAACTCTGCACCCCTTGGGGCTGACCTGCCAAACTAGAGACCAGTGAGAAGTATGCAATATGGATTATCTTGTGCCACTGGAGAAGCTGGGAATCAACATAGGTGCAGCAAGATTTCTTTTTCTTGGTGGTTTCATATAGAATCTAAAAAGTGACACCACTGAACCCCAAATATAATGCTTTTGTCCCTCAACAGATCCCATTCGCTATGATATATGACTCTTACCACCCAAGTTTCTCAATCTAGTGGCCTAGCTTAGAAACCTAGTCTGTCGAGAGCTGACCCTGCATGCATTGACTTATCGATAGTGTCTCCAGGGGTCACAGTTGCAGTTGGGTTCTGGAGTTTTAAGGGAGATGTCTTTGGACCAAAGAACGAGATCCTTTACTACAAAAAGAATGCAGTGTACAGGTGCCAATGTACAATCACAAAGGTTGTGGTACTTGTGTGGGTTGAGGAATTGAGAATACACATGGTTGAAGGCATGTGTATTAAAGGAAAACTATACCCCCCAAACAATGTAGGTCTCTATTAAAAGATACTGAGTAAAACAGCTCATGTGTAAAACCCTGCTTCATGTAAATGAACCATTATCATAATAATATACTTTTCTAGTAGTATGTGCCATTGGGTAATCATAAATAGAAAACTGCCATTTTAAAAAATAAGGGCCGCCCCCTGAGATCGTAAGATTCACTGTGCACACATACAAACCACATGCAAGGTCACACAAGCCAATTAACAGACAGAGTTCTGCCATTTGCTTCCTCACTTCTTCCTGTTACAGTTAGAGTTGTAGTATTTCTGGTCAGGTGATCTCTGAGGCAGCACAGATAGAGTCACGAAATGGTGGTTCAAGGCAAGAGATGTAAAAGGGCAATATTTATGTAAATATATATTCCAGTTTGGTAAGATTCTTTAATATGTCATTCAATTTGATATAAACTATCTGTTGCTTAAGTATTCATTTTGGGGGTATAGTTTTCCTTTAATAGGCAGCAGGAAGGGGACCACCCAAAACTTGCCTTGGTCCCATACGTTTCTAGTTTGTATCTTTAATGGAGAGAGAATGGGGAAAGCATAGCTGAAGACTGCCTAGTTCAATAACAGGGAGAAAAGTTTACAAAGTACATTGCATCAAATATATTAGAGAAAAATATGACAGAGTTTAGTTCTCTTTTAACATATTAATATTTTTACCATTTTATTCAATTTTTTTTTTAAAAAAAAAGGGTACTGCTGTGAAAAATGTATAATTAGTAATTGCACTGGAAGCAAGCTGAGAATGGAAGAGAGCTTTAAAAACCACAGCCATACATCTCCTGTGCACTCTTACCCAGAGCTGGAATAATAGCTGTAAGTGGATGACGATAGTTTAATGGGAATGAATGCTTTATTTTAAGTGTAAATTAGGTTGATCAACAAAACACATGACAAAGATAATTATTTTGGAACATTTTCATTATTGTTATAATTTTTTTCCCCTTCATTCTTTTTTTTTTTTTTCTAAGCAAACTCATAATTCATATAATGCCATTGGCGCCTTAATAGGTGACTCTAATTAGACCTATTGTGCTGAAACGCTGCCGCGTGAATTAGCCACAGCATGACAGATCTCTGGGCTTCCAACCTTTGGAGGTAGAACTAGAGAATGGTGGGAAGGAAAAGCTGATGTCTTAGAAAAGACGGGGAGAGCAGAGGATAAATACAGAGAGATCCAGAGAGCAGGGAATGGGAAAAACGAGCAGTAAAATCAATGCTTTGGAGGACTGCAGGTTTCGAATTTGCCTTTAGCTAATGAGAAATCTAATCAAGTTCCTAATCAGAAAGATTAAATGAAATTAGAGAAATCTTTGTTCCCCTCATTGCATTAATTTATGGTGTAATTCTCACATCTAAAGAGAAAGAGATGACAAGCAGGGCAGTACAGGCAGGGCTCGGAAACAGCTCCTGCTAAGAATAAAGCCTATGTACTGAAGGGAGTGTCCGTGTCCTCATAAAGGAGCAGTGTTTATTGACACATTGCAGGAAATAAAAGTGTACTATATACAGTATATACATGGGTATGGGATCTGTTATCCAGAATCTCCAAATTATAGGAAGGCTGTCCGCCATAGACCCCATTTTATCCAAATTGTTAAAAAACATTTCCTTTTTCTCTGTATTAATAAAACAGTACCTTGATCCAAACTAAGATATAATTAATCCTTATTGGAAGCAAAACCAGCCTATTGAGTTTACTTAATGTTTGCATGATTTTCTAGTAGATTTAAGGAAAGAAGATCCATATTACAGAAAAAAACATTATCCAGAAAACTCCAGGTCCAGATCATTCTGGAAAACAGGTCTCATATCTGTATATTGTTTATTTTTTTATGACTATATATTCTGAACTGTGGGGCTGTCCTCCAGTTTTCTACTGTAGGAGAATGACATGACCATATTGTCATAGTCTATAACATTGTTATGAGGGGGTGCCTGGCCAAATACTTGACTGCAATTAGTGACCCTTAACCCAAAAAACCTCTGCAGTAGGGTTTATGTAGAGAAAATATTCTTGGATTCCTGTGTGGTCCAATATGAGTGCCAGAAGATGACAATCTAGTCAATCAGCAGCCCTTTACATGTGCCATTGGAAGTCACAGACTTTTAAAATGTTCACATCTAAATGATCAACTCCAGCCAGAATTAATCACTCAGAATGATCATGAATAATGGCAGCCATAGAAAAAGACCATACTGAAAACACAAGGGTTGAAAACTACAAATATAGGGATAGGAGGACAGCCATCAGGGGGGGACAGGGGGGAGAGTTGTAGGGGGGCCGAGGGTAAGGGGGGCCCGGCCACGCCGCACTTTCTTGATTAGCCGGGCCCCCTGCTTTCTGAGAGCTGCTGACTTTGGGAAGGCAGGGCGGGAGCACAAGGGGAGGTATCTTCTGTCCATTACTTCCCCTTATTGGTCACTGAGTTTAAGTCCTGGTTGAGCTGCTCAGGGATTGGATATCTGAGGTTTGAACTTTTCCTCCAGCTCATCCAATCACCATGCAGCTTTACCAGGACTTGAAATTCTGTGATCAATAAGGGAAGAAAATGCTGTTACTGGAAGAAGATGCAGCCACCTGTGCTCCCCTCCTCCCTTCTGTAGTTGGCAGCTCACTGACAGCAGGTGGGCCACACTAATGAAGTAAGTGTAACATGGCAGGGCCCCCTAAATGTAACCCTTTGTGGTCCCTGTTGTGTGGTGGGGCCTAGGCACCAATTTTTTTTTAAACTTCTGGGGGGGGGGGGCAGTTTTTTACATGGACGTTTAAGGGGAGCCCTGGCCACCAATTTTTTTATAACGTGGGGGGGGGCCTGGCCACCAATTTTTTTCCCCATGCGGGGTCCTAGCCACCAATATTTTTTAATGGGAGGGCCCTTACCACAAATGTTTTTTTCAATGGGGGGGCCCTGATCACCAATATTTTTTTATTAACATGTGGGAACCATAGCCACCAATGTTTTGTTTTTTATTGTGTGGTGGGGGGTGGACCTGTGGGGTGGGGCTTGTGGTGGGCGCAGCCCAGGGGGCCCAGGAAATGATTTCGTATGGGGCCCTGCGATTTCTGATGGCGGCCCTGCATCTACTTCACGTATATATAGGCACTAACGCAATTACAAATAGCAGAGGGTATTGAGCCTTTAATGTTTATTTTATATGCATTTTCTGCTTATTGGTGGGCAAAGTATGGAGAAAGGTTGTGGACAAAAGAAGAAGTGAGAAGGAGGAGCAGTCATTCATTTGTGGATGTTTCTACACTAGGACATCACAGAAACCAAAGGTCACTTTGAATGTTCCAAATAAATTCAATCAACAGAAACTGGGTGTATTTCTATTACTACCATTTTCCAAAAACATTAACATCTCTTTTCATAAAAGCTTTCAACAGATAAAGAGACCCCAGGGTTTTACATAGTGGCAGGAAATGCTTAATTTTTCAGATAAAGGGTCAGATGCAATTCAGTGGGAAAAAGTTATCTCATGGTTTATCACATGAAAAGTCTTTGACGAGATTCAATTTGAGGAGAAAAAAACAACAACTTTTCTTCCAACTGAATTTTTATAGAGTTTTCAAGTGATAAACCGCGAGATAAGGTTTTCTGAATTGAATCTCAAATTGAATCTCGTTCATAAGATTTCACGTGATAAACCTTTTTTTCATTTAATTTTTCACTGAATCTGGCCCAATGCCTGTACTATTAGGCACAGTGTCAGTCAGAGAAGGTGAATTTGGAGAGGAACCTTGGACTAAAAACATCTATAGCTATCCCTACATTTTTAGGATGAAAACCCAGAGAATAGGAAAGGAGTACTAGAACAAGACATTGCTTGATGCCTGCTTTTCCCGGGTGCTTTGTGTTAGATTACTTATATCACACCGTGAGAGTTTTATATATAAAGCACATTTAATTAGCGTGTATTTATTTCTCTTGCAAGGTGCGTAATCCTTTTGTAAAACACATCTGGTTAGACAGATGCAGTTGGTCATACAGATATGCTGTGTTGCTTAGCAACACCATATACTATGGGATAAAGTAAATGCAGGTGGCGTTGTAGCATCACTTCTTGGTTACAGGAGCACTTTGTGCTAATATTGTTTAAGAAAAAAAGACCCTCCAAAGAAATAACCTCTATTTCCCATTAGCATTATATGAATCACTTCTAATGGCAATCAGTGTACTGACTGTGTGACCAGCGGAGCTTTCTTTGGATACCATCGGTGAGAATCATATGTTTGGATACATAGTAGTGAGTGAAACTCGCAATGTCACAATAACATGACAAAGCAATACAGTAACGTTAGATACGCTGCTGTAAAAGTCTAAACATATACATATGCTTTTGATCTATTTAAAATACAGTTTAAACAAGACTCTATGGATGCACCGCAGGCCCACTTTATATAATTCATTAGCAGAAATTATGAGTCATCGTTTGGATGCAATAGCTTCAGTGAAGAGAATAAAATGCGTTGTGCTTCTAGAATAATCATGATGTTAATTGTCCAGCAGGAGGCAGTGCTGGATTGGAAATAGGGAACGATGAGGTTCCAGTGCTGGATCTCTGTGTGGCTGTCTCACCTCTTAGCAGGGAACGGGCAGACACCAGCACAGTGTGTGACACGCCACCATCTGCACTTGTGCTGTGATAGCCTCTGTTTGCTTTTGTGTCTTGTTGCACGCTGTGTGTGTGTCTGGGAATGTTTTGTCATGTACACAGTGAGTGAGATTTTGCAGAGATTTGGCTGGGTATTGCTGCAATTGTGCTGTGTGCCATTTCAGTATTTTGGGTGGTGTTAATTGGGCCTTTCATATTACTAGGCCTATGAAATTACAAATCCCTATGGTTAAAGCAAGTGGAATGCTGGAATTTGCACAATCGGTGTTGCAGGCTGTATTTTCTTCATATTAACACTACATTTGGGTTTCTGTACACAAAACCTGTGTGCCGCTTTACAGTATACACCAGTTAAGGCATTGCTGCCATTTGTGCTGTCAGTTTGTGTGTGGAACACACCTGACTTGCACATGCATGGCAATCCCTTCATTGTTCAGCCGGACTACTGCTTAAATCTGCTGGGAACTCTAAAAGACGGACAAATATATCTTTGTTTTATGGCAGCTGCCAGCATTATAAGTCTTCCTATGAGGTGCCTCCTGTTACAAATTTTGACCAGGCCTGTCTACTGACGCACCTCAAACCAGGTGGTAGCCTGTGCGGGTCCATTCCAGACGTGTACCCGCAAACCAGAAACCCAACTCACAATTTGAGCCGCGTGTTAGCACTACCTGACCTGCAAAAGGCCAACTAACCTTCCGACACAAAACCGGAAATTACGTCACATTTGCCCGGATATGCAGGGGATATGAGGATTAGTAATAATGCGTATGTTTAGCAAAGATGCATATAGGTGTATGCTCCATTAAGGATATGTCCACATGTACACTCATTCCAGCACACCGGAGATGCAGATTAGCAGATACTATATATATATATATATCTATATCTATATCTATATCTATATATATATATATATATATATATATATATATATATACACACACACATACAATCGTTCAAGGTCAACCATCTTGGAAGGAAAGTATCAGACTTGCATTTTATACAAAGAAGAGTTTTTTTTATCTCAACAAATCAGCTTTTAAATCTACTTTGGATTCTGTGTAATAATTAATGATTTTTAATTGCAGTTTGAATTTAATCATTTGCCTTGTGCATCCCAGAAGCTACTGTTCTTGGAACGTTCTTGTTGTTTTTAGATACTTAAGGACAAAATGCTAAATAAAGGCTCAATTTGCCATTCTTCCCCCACAATGCAGCATACTTACCCTGATTTCAGTGCCATTTTATAGGTGTACAAAGATATGAAATGATAAAATCAGGTCCCTTAACTGGGGTTTGTTTTTCTGGGAAAGAATCCCCAAATGTTTTCACCCAATGGCAACTTAAGGAACAGGGATTTTGATAAATAAAACATAGATAAACAGGTGAGCATCCATTTATTAATAAAATTGAAATGAACATATATGCTCTGCAGGCAGATACCAAATCTGACCCAGGCTTTGTCTTGCTCTCGATATGCAGTGTTACTGACCAATCACTGCTTAGGAATAGGTATAGGAGAGGACTGCAACCAAAGGAACTCAACTCCAGAGTCAACCAATGACTTTAAATTAGTGATGCACTTTTTTTTACCCGTGAACCACATTCAGATGTGCGGAGCAACACAAGCATAAAAATTTTCCTGGGTGGTGCAATACAAAGGTTGTGATTGGAAAGCTGGAAGCTTCTATGTGGACTGACAGCTACAAGAGGCTCTGTTTGGCAGTATGCTTGTTTTTTATGCAACCAAAACTTGCCTGCAAGCCATGAATTAAAACAGAAACGCCTGCTTTGAGGCCCATGGGAGCAACATCCAATTACTTGGTGAGCAAAATGTTACACAGGAGCCACAGGTTGGGGATCATAGTACTAGAATATTGCATCCATGCCATGATATCATGCACAGTTGGAGACCATCCATCCCAGTCAAAGAAATAGTAAAGCCTTTTACTGATTTAAATTCCCTTGACTTTCCATTTCCCACCTTAAACAAAGTCCTACTAGTGTGGAAGGACTTAGAAAAATGAAAATGTTGCCAAATATAAACCATTGCTTAATATAGCTCCTTAATATGATATTAATAAATAAAGTGGGACTCATTTATAAACACTGGGTAAATCAACATTGCTACTATGACATCAGCCAGAATCAGTCATAGCTAGCTACCACCTCAGGAGGCAAAATCCACCCATGGGTCTCCCCTTCTTTTTCATTTGGTCTAGTGGTCCTCTGGATTGACCTGGAACCAAAACAAACAGATAGACTTATAGCCCACTGCTTTGCCCAAAAAGCTAAACCTGTTAAAAAAAAACAGAGGTGATGATCCAAACCCAGTGAAAGGGTTAGCACATACTGCGGGACATTTATAAACACTGGGCATATTTGCTCCTGGGCAGTAACCCATGGCAACCAATCAGATGATTGCTTTCAGTGTTTAACCTGTAGCTGATTGAAAAAAACAAATCACTGATTGGTTGCTATGGTTTACTGCCCAGGTGTAAATGTGCCCAGGTTTTATAAATGACCCACATGTGCAAACCCTCTACTTGGGTTCGTATCATCACCTCTGGAAGAAGGGGTTCTATTTTTTTTAACAGGTTATTTGAGTGTAGCAGTGGGCTATAAGTTCATCTTGTTGTCTTGGTTCTAGGGTAATCCAGAGGCCCACTAGACCAAATGAAGAAGAAGGGAAGACCCATGAGAGGACTTGCCTCCTGAGGTGGTAGAATAGCAAATACTGCTTCTGCCTGATGTCATAGTAGCAAAGTTGACTTGCAGTTCAATATAGCATTGCTTGATGGGGGCTTGGACAGCTAAAAGTATTGCTAGTACAGGCATGGGATCCGTTACCTGGAAACCTGTTATTTAGAGAGCTTGAATTATCCAACAGACACCATTGTAATCAAATAATTTAATTTTTTTTTTAATAATTTGCTTTTTCTCTGTAATAATAAGAACTGAGATATAATTCATCCTTATTGGTGGCAGAACAATCCTATTGGGTTTAGCTAATGTTTAAATGATTTTTTAGCAGATGTAAGGTATAGAGGTCCAAGTTACAGAAATATTCCTTATCTGGAAAACCCCAGGTCCTGAGCATTCTGTACAATAGATCCCATACCTGTAGCAGTAATACTATTGTACCATGGTAATGTTCTCTGACTAAGAGCTGCTTCAGGCTTGTATGTGAAATATTCTAATCCCAATTGAGCAGGCTTGTGTGAGGTTCTGGCTTGTGAAGGATCCTGTACATATGCACTTCCCTCTTACCTTGGCCAGTTTTTAAACATTAGTCATTTTCTGGACGCTTTTATTGTATTATTAGTGTTCCATTAACACCGGTTGGGGCTTGGCCCTGTCCTGTATTGCTACAGGTGTATGCATCCATATCGGTCCAAGTGCAATTCAGTCTGTGTCCTGATCCAGACGTGTGACAGCTGAGTCTTTAAGATGACCTGTTATTTCTTGTTTACTAGCTATATCATTGGCTTTTGGCTATTACCATTGCACTTTTTTCCTCCGTGCTACAGCAAACCTGTCAAAAATAACTCAACCTCTCTCTCTCTCAATCATTCTGGCATCAGTGATCCTACGAATTCAAACTGAAGCATTATTCTGCTGTGTGAGATATTTTCAATTAAATTGTCATTTTTGGTCCAGGACCCCCCAATTTCTGTCTCTATATTTTTTCACTTGGGGTCCCTGAACCCTGACAGGCGTGTGCCAGGAATCATTTATATTAAAGGACTGGTGGGACGAGCTGCCGGTGCACATGCATTCAGGCACGCAGTGAAGCAAACCCCGGCCTGCATAACCACATATTTATTTGAAGAGCAAAGCTACGGCAGAGATTTATTTGCTGTTCATGAGAGAGCTCAGTGTGAAAGTGTTACAGTGCTGGAATAAAGCTGCATTCTTTACTCTGCCCAAATTCGCATACAGGTCGGTACAATATACATGAACAATATTATAGAGTTATATCATTATCAACAGGAAGGAGAAAATATGATTTTTGTTTGTTTGTTCTGTGCCATTAAATCTTGCACGGAGCAAAGTAATGTTGTAATTTACTCCTATGTTTTATTTGCCTTTTCTTCATGCTGAAGAAAGGTTTTTAGATTTGTTTATTGTGGAATAGCTCTGCCTGTCCAAATTCCAACACTATACTTGCTATTTATGAGGGAATGGGCTCCTTTCTCACAGTGCATCATGTCTTGAGGAAGAGCCACGCATTTCTCAATTTTCCTTTACCTTTTAAAGTAGTCCAGTTAGTGGCTAACGGAATATAAACCCCCGGGACTCTCATGGTGACTGTGAGAGGGACAGATAGAAAGAGAGAGAATAATGTACCCCCTATACTAAATACAAGGATATCAGAAGTTATGTGACCTCAGAAAAGCGTTTTTATACAGATCATGGAACACTGAAGCAGGTATATTATTCTTTATAATACAAAAGGTTCAGTGCACCATATGATACACTGAGAACTGTTTATGAGGATAGACTTGAATAGACAGGGATAAAATACATGGCATCTAGAAGTCATCAAGTCATTCTATTATTATTTTAAGGTTAAAATGTGAATCAGGCATTTGAAAAGATGGACCAAATCTTATTTGGATGTTACAGAAAGTTTTGGTATTGAGTTTATAGAAACATCAGTTTCTTTTTGTTGCTGCTGTGAAATGGATTGCATATTGTTCTCCCATTGATGGCTGCCAGTAATTGCTAGAAACAGCTACCCATAAATATGGCTACTTTCATGATCTGGTTTTTACTTAAAACACATCCCTCTCCACATGTACCAGTAACCTGTTCCCTCAAAGTGTAACCTTTTCAGCCTCAGTCTTCTCCTACATCTAATCCTCCCAAGTCCTGGTTTTGAATACTCACATTATTGGTCTATCTGCTCTAGCTATTTCATTGTGTCTCTTTTCCCAAGTACTGCCATGCTCCCAATCCCTGCCCTGGCTTAATTTTCCAACATGATGTATGAGTTCCTGTACATGATCTGGAGGGCAGATGTAAAGGAAATCTGATGTGAAAACTGACTTCTTTCAATAAACAGTTTTCCTGCCATGCCTCGGTTGTGCCCTCTCCTAAGCAAAACAGGATTGCTGTAGTACAGTCATAATCAATAACATATTTCACCCACAATTCTTGTTTTCCATAATAAATACTCTCCTATACCTGTGCCTACAGCACCAGCATCACTCACCATTCTTACACTGACTCTCTGCTTAGGAATTAGCTGACTAACTTAAATACAAAGTATATTCCATCCATGAACAATTCTTCAGACATTGAGGACCTTCTCCTTCCTAAGCCTCCTTTTCTTCATTTTGATTATTTTAGTTTTGTCATTAAAGTTTTCCAGTTTTATATTGTCCACCCTATTTATAATTTTTATTAATCCTGTTCCCTCGTTTTAAATTCACACAGGCCTGTGCCAAGCTCCTACTCACTTACCGTTACCTCTAAACTCCTGGATGTCTTGTCTACTGTCATATTGCCAACTTCCATAACACTCTATGCAGTCTGATTTACAGCTGTAAAGTTGCAATGATTTCCAGATCACCAAGACCAATAAATGATTCTATATTTTTATGCTCATGGACTAAGGGGGTAATTTACTAAACTCTGAATGCAAAAATCACGAAAAATTCTTGATTTTTTCGTTATAAAATCAGACTTTAATTTTTTGGAATTTATTTAACCCTGAGGATGGAAAAGTCTGAATCTAAAAATCCGGCATCTCAGACCTGTCAAGGTTGCATATAAGTCAATGGGAGAAGTCCCAATGATTTTTTGATGTGTGCTGGGTTTTGTGCAATACCTCAAAGTTTTCGGGTAAAAATTCTGAAAAAAAACGTGAAATTCGGACGAAAAAAAACAAAAAAAAAACGTGAAAATCAGATTTTTACCTGCAAAGCAAATTTTCGGGAAAATGTAATAATAAATAAGAGTAAAAAGCCAGAGCGGATTTGATCGAAGTTTGTAGCAGAAAATATTGAGATAAATTCGGATTGATATATAAACCCCCTAGTGTAAGCATTTGTAACAAGCAAGTATATCAAAGAGGACATGTCCATGATCTCGTATTTATAATGGCATCTTACTGAAAATTTGGTAATGCATTCTCTGCATTTGATACTGTCAATAACTCCCCCTCATAATAAAAATTCTCCATTTTCCTTGGTGTCCACAGCGAAGCATAATCTTGGTTCTCGTTCTCTTCATCTTAATGACCAATCCTTCACTGTCTTTTTTGTTAATAAAGTCTAATTTCCATTCCAACTTAGTGTGGGGTGCCTCAAGGCTCTGCAATTACCCATTCTTGTTCTCCCTGTACATTCTTTCTTTAGAAGACCTCTTACATTAATTTGGCTTTAAATATGATTGATTTGTATGTGGATGATATATATAGACACCAATTCACTAGCCTCAGAGATAGGTTTCTAACGGACTCTCCTCAAGGATGGAATGATGACATCTAAAACTGAAACCAACAAAAGCTTTTATGATTACTACTTATGGCATGTTCCACAATATCTGGCTCTTTCTCTCTTAAAGGAGAAGTAAAGCCATTATTTAAAAAAAAAATACCCCCTACCCTACATAGACCCCCCTCCCTCCCCCCCCAGCCTAGCTGCTACTCCGCCCCAAGCTTTTTACTTACCCCTCGGTGCAGATTCACGGCATCGGAGTTCACAGCATTGGAGTTCACTGCAGCCATCTTCTCTTTGGTCTTCCCACCTTATCCATTAGCCTTAACTTCTCATGTTAGCATTATCCTGCTTTCACCTGGTAAGTAACTACTTCCTTAATTAATAAATCCCTACTCTGATCCTAAAATAATTATCATGGCTCCCTTTTCAGTTTCACAACGATTGTGAACGATTGCACTTGCTACCCTCTCATTTATGTCTATAAGTTAGCCACCCATTATTAGAGGATAAACTATACAGGGAAGGGACTTTCTTTTTCCAGAATCTCTAAAAATATTGCACTAATCTTTATTGCAAAGTACTGCACGGATTTCCCTGTTCCTATTGTATTTAAATTTATAGCAATACACATATAAGTAGAACTATATACTGTAAATAAATACATATACACTTTAAATGACCTCAGCATTACAAAGGAAAATATATTTACTTATTGATGTCTTAACATTTATAATTCTCTTACTTTTAACTTAGATTAATCACGTTACTATAAAACACTTAAATATCTCACATTGAATTTTCAACCCAGTTGTTTCATATTAAGGGGAGAATTTGAGACAATTCCCAAATATTAAAATCCACATTTTGAGTTTAGAAATCCCAGAGTAAAGCAACACCTATTTGCTTCACATGGATTCTTTAGGCATATGCTTAAGGCATAGCTTCTGAGCTTCATTGCAGGGAAGAACAGACTGAATTCCTACTGGTATACATCTTTATGTACTTGGATTTATCAGAAAAGAAGGTGGTTTCATACCAGTGAGGTATGTGAAAAGGGTACTGTCTAGCTACTTAACTCTAAGAACAAATTCAGACATATATTTTGGTGGATATAAAAGTTGTTAACAACATTTAGACAATGAAACTTTCTCCCACCAAAAGTGGACATGGATAAAATTTATAACAGAAAATTTTCATTGTTGAAGGCATGTGGCTTCTCCATAAAATTCTTCCATTGCACATTGTAGCTCTCCAATGTAGGATCGCCAAACTTCATAAATGACGTAAAAAAAAAACTCTTCAAAAGAGAATCCAGCATTATCTACCTTATAATATATGAGGATCAAGAGGTGCTTAATTGAACCGTTTTGAACCACAAGTTCCTTTCTCTTGTGTAGTAGGTGACCACACTTTAACCAAACATCAGGAGGTCCTGTTTTGACAGCCCACACAACACAATACATCATTCAATTCACAGGGAGAACATTTAATAATGAACTTTTTAAATTGAATAACAAAGGACTATATCCTGCATGACTACCAACATTGTACTTCACACAACCACAAAAAAAACCCTTCAAAGTCACCTTGTATTTTTGGTTTCTAGAGTCACGCCAAACACATCTACATTTTTAGCATTTTTCCTTTGGAAAGCTTTATACTATTTCCTTTCACAAAGAATAATGATTTTGCAGTCTGTTGATTAATTGCACATAATTCTTGCTGCAACAAGGATATTTTTAATCCACAAAAGGAAACACAGAAAATGTTTACACTTATAATTTAAGAAGGCAAACGCATGACTTTCATCTGTATAGAACTATTCTACCTTATCCACAGCAGTGATAAATAGCACTGCTTACCATTTAGTGTTGCTTGGCTGTAAGAGATAGTCAGTGTGACCTTACGCTGGTTGAATCAGAAACAGATTTAGAGGGACACATTTTACAAGTAGGGTAAAGCTTGCTTCAAGTGCCCTGATTCTTTTCCATATTGTTATTGCCAAAGATAAAAAGCAAAGGTATGGTATCCCTTATCCAGCCATCTCCCATGGAGTATATTTTTAGCAAATAATTGTAATCTGTTAAAGGAAAACTATACCCCCAAAATGAATACTTAAGCAACAGATAGTTTATATCAAATTGAATGACATATTAAAGAATCTTACCAAACTGGAATATATATTTACATAAATATTGCCCTTTTACATCTCTTGCCTTGAACCACCATTTCATGACTCTATCTTTGCTGCCTCAGAGATCACCTGACCAGAAATACTACAACTCTAACTGTAACAGGAAGAAGTGAGGAAGCAAAAGGCAGAACTCTGTCTGTTAATTGGCTCATGTGACCTTACATGTGGTTTGTATGTGTGCACAGTGAATCTTACGATCTCAGGGGGCGGCCCTTATTTTTTAAAATGGCAATTTTCTATTTATGATTACCCAATGGCACATACTACCAAAAAAGTATATTATTATGATAATGGTTCATTTACATGAAGCAGGGTTTTACACATGAGCTGTTTTACTCAGTATCTTTTAATAGAGACCTACATTGTTTGGGGGGTATAGTTTTCCTTTAAATTATGTCCTAATATAATAAAACAGTACATTGTAACAAGAGTCTGGGGTAACTATGAAGGCACCAAATCCACTATTTGGGATTCGGCCAAATCGTCAATCCTCTTATCTTAGGCCATGAGCCCACCCTAAAACTAATGTGGCATGAGCTTCAAATGTTAAAAAAGTGTAAATAAGATATTCACTTTTTTGGAATACAGGATATGATGTTATTGATATAATAATGTTGAGGATTTTTCATTGTTCCCCTGATTGAAAATCGCCTGCTGAAACGCAGGGAAAGTTCTCCAATGATAAGGTATTAGGCTAATGAAGCGTTACTTGACTTTTAGTAAATATGTGATGTCTCTGCAAAGCGTCTTTTTAGCGGAAATTCATAAGAAAATCGTAATTCCCTCTTTAGTAAATGTGCCCTTAGAAATTTAAATACATCCTGTGTTGTAATAATTTGTTAGGCAATCCCTAGTAACCCAAATAAAATTCATCTTTTACCTTTTAAATTGTCCTGTGAAAGGACAATTTAGTCTGGGGTACTTCATATTTTGGCTGCTCCCAGGTATCCCTTGTTCAGCCCTGATGCGGCCCATGCTCAGTGGAGCTTACTGTACTATGTATGAGCCTAGTCTAAATTGGATCAAGGGATACACATGGGTATTTTCCTTTTAGGGGGTTCCTAACAAATGGGTACCCCCAACATTTCGACATTCCTTTTGCTTAAAAGTGCTCCTTACTGTAGACTTATAGTAAGTTAGAAATGTGCCTTTACATTTATGTAGCCCTATTCTGCTACTGCAGGGAATCGAACACTGATTTTCTTCCTTCTGGTGCAGGAAGAGGAGGTACACTATGATACCCCTAGAAAGAGCATATTTTTCTGCCACTAGGGCTCCCTAATGTCTTTTCGCACACAGTAATCTCTGGGACTTTGCAGCACCTTGCTTTCACTCTGCTGCTTCTCTCTCCCAGCAGCACTTTCTTCCTGTCAGTTTACAGCTTCTCTATCCAAGCAGCAGTTAGTGTGCAGCACTTCCTTCCTGTCAGCTCACAGCTTCTCTCTGCAAACAGCACTTCCTTTCTGTCAGCTCACAGCTTTTCTCTCCCAGCAGCACTTCCTGTGCAGCACTTCCTCCTTCTCAGCTCACAGGGGTGCGGACTCCTCCCCCTCCTTGCACAGAACAACATAGAGGAGACACAAGTAGCTCCCCTAAATTCATTTTCTTGATCTATTGTTTATAGAGATTCATTGGCTTATTTAAATCCTGGGATGAAAAATGACAAGACACCCAAGTAAAGTCCAAGTATCAATGACAGATTATGCTGCAGGATTTGGTATTTAGAGGGAAATATCTCTCCGATGTGCAGACAGAGCTTGTCCTAATGTTACTTTACTTTGTGATGCATCTTAAAAGAGAACAGCTTGATATGTGCCCTCCCTCCCTAGGGAACCAGGAAAATGTTATAGCCAGACAGAGTCTATCTAAGCCAGTTCTCTCATTTTCACCGATGCTGTTTTGAGGAAGGCTACAATTGTACTAGAATTCCTGCTTGTTGCTGGTCAGCAATGTTGTGCTTTAATGTAGCACTAAGTGACAGTGATTACTTTATATATCTTTGTTTTGTTTCACTTTCTCATTGAAAATATTAAGTGAGTGTTTATATCTCCAGACTTGTATGAAACTCCCTCTGCAATCAATGGTATTAATATGAAGTTGGTCCCTCACTTGTTGCTATATAAGCTTCTACCCTAGAAGCAAGAAGTTGGAGTTGTTGCTGTTCATCCACAACATTGGCTGATGTTGGGGGTCACTCACAAAAAGGATTCCTGAGTCCCCAGCCTCTCCAGTCAAATAGCGTGGTGTCCGGAAAAGAGGTCGGCACCTCTCCAATATACATAGAAACGATAAATTCGTCAGACACTCAACAGCAAGTGAAGCGGGGCGGACCCCTGCGTGTTTATTCAAGTCTTGTGATGTAAGGTTTCGGGGCGGACCCCTTCGCCAGACATGATGTTGGGGGTCTCACAGTAGTTTAAAGTCATGGGTGTTTATAATGGTTGAAGTCAAGACTCTGTGCAGGTCACTTAAGTCTGTGCACTCTCATTTCAGCAACATTTTGTTGTGGAATTTCAGGAACCGGAAACCACTTGAGGTGCACTACAAAGTTTATTTGACACAAGCTCTGTGGATTCTGAACTCACAAAGAGTGAGAACCCTGAAAATCACAGTGTTTAATAGACTTGGGAACGTATCACATGAGAACATACAGGAGTTGCCCATGCAAGCTTCACCCGATCCTTGAACACCAGAGAGGAAGGATAACAGGCAAGGATTTATTATTTTTATTTGTGAGTGGCTGCGACTGTCTCATGCACCTCCCAGCTATCATTCTGGCTAAGAGACATCTGCGATCTTGAGCCTGCCAACATTAACTCAAACAAGAACTGTTGAGGAATTTCAGGAACTCAAGATCACTTGAGGTGAAAGACAAAGTTTACAGTATATGACACAAGCTCAGAGTCAGAACCCCAAAGGAATGACAGAGTTTTTATTGACTTGGGAACATCTGTCATGAGACCGTATGGAAAAAAGGAGTTACCGGTGGGAGAGCATAGAGATATCTCCTCAGAAAACAGAAAAACAAAGAACTACTCTTACAGCCAAACTGGTGGTTCTGCCTCAGGGTAGTAGTAACCAAGGCTAGCTTGGGAACAAAATCCATCCAAGTCAGGGGGGCTCCTGGGGAAATCTGCATACATAAAATTATATTATCTCTCAGTATTCATAACATTTTCATTTTTTTTAAATAGATGTGCCACATTGCAGTGACATTTGAAAGTTTTGTGTTCTGCCTCTGCCTTTTTGGCAGCTGGGATCTTGCTAATAGCTTCTACCATGACTCACTCTGTGAAAAACTATCATTGTTGAAGTTCCAAACGCCAAAAACCAGTGTCTAAAAAAGTCTTGGAGCCCTATCATGAATGACATATGTGATACAACATAACAGTTTCCACTCCCAATAGCTAAGCAACATCATTCTGTTGGCTAGAGGACAGTTATTTAAGGATACTGAAGTGGTGTAATGTAAAGAAGAGAATAAAATGAAGGGAAGACAGCTAACAAGCTGTCCAAGACATAATGAAATAATGAACCTCAACCAGGGCCTTACAGGCTACTTAGACCTCGATAGTTTAGAGATTAGTAGACAACATTCCACTCCTTATACGTATTTGCTTGGTGCTAACTGAGGCAATAAAGATGGCCATAGATTGTCCGACAGAGCCACTTAGCTGACCTATTGGCCATTAACACAAATAAAGACATTGTGTGAGTTTGACTAGATTAGCTAATATTTTTAGATTCATCACAGATAAGCAGCATACTTTTATGTGAACATGAAAGCGTACTTGAATTGAAAACTATGAAAACCCATAAAATATATTTTTATATTGGCACTGTGGTGTCTATATGGCTATAGTCATATTCTATTAATGCCTTTAAGAGCTGCTTCTCGGACAAGCATAGCCCCCAAGGCTATATAACTCTAATTTGTATGCACACAGTTGTGTTAAACAGTTGATTAGTTACTTAAATCCACATGTTAGTGAATTTGCGGAGTTACATATATTCGCCAGAGCGAAAATTTGCCTGGCGTCAGATTGCGAAGCAATGCTAGAGTCCATCTGCTTCACTAGCAAAGTGACGCCTGCACCCCACGTCCCATTCTGGATAACAGATCCCATGCCTGTATATATTTTATATTTGAGTGTATTAATAGATTGGTGTAGGTAAGTGTATATATTTTATATATATTTTATATGGACTAGGCTTGGACATAATGGGCTAAATTGTCTTTTTTCAACCCAAATCAACTAACTAATTAAAGGAACAGTAACATCAAAAAATAAAAGTGTTTTCAAGTAATGAAAATATAATGCAGTGTTGCCCTGCACTGGTAAAACTGCTGTGTTTGCTTAAGAAACACTACTATTGTTTATATAAATAAGCTGCTGTGTAGGAATGGGGGCAGCCATTCAAATGAGAAAAGATCAGGTTACACAGCAGATAGCAAATAAGCTCTGTCTGTCTAATGGTGTTATCTGTTATCCATCAGTTAACCTGTGCCATATAGCCGTTTTTCAATTTCCGCCATTGCTCCACAGCAGCTTGTTTATATGAACTATAGTAGTGTTTCTGAAGCAAACAGATTAGTTTTACCAGTGCAGGGCACTACATGATATTTTCATTACTTTAAAACACTTGTTTTTTTTACGTTATTGTTCCTTTAACTGTTTAACACAACTGTGTGCATACAAATTTGAGAGTTATGACTTTCTAGCACCTCCCAATCAAACTGTATTTCTGTAGGTGAAATAAAAACAGAGATGGAAGAGCAACCCTCCAGAAACTGCCCTCATGTTTCCTTCTTCCCTCCCTTCTTCACTGTAAACCTTCACCTTAATGTCACTATATATCAAAATAGCATGGCAAATGGCACAAATATCTATTGAAATGTGAAAACAACATGAAGAATGACTAAACTCTTTTCAAAACACATCGTCAAGCCGAAGCAAGGAGACAAAATGTTGTATCAGGGATGAATCATAGAATCCACAGAATTTTGAATGTCGATGAATCATTTTGCACATTTCTACTTCTTTCGTAATCCATTTAAGATAAAGCAAAGGTATTACAGTGACTGGCAACATAGTTATTGCGGGGTCTATAACTAATAAAAATTCTGTTATATCCTACCGCAGAAGGGAAAAAAAAGCCCTATAGTGCAGCTGGGACCCACACTGCGCGGCTGTTCCCTCTGGCAATGGAGATATTAAATCTGACCAAAGACTGCTGTATTTGTTTCCTTTCCATAAGGCAGATGGATAGCAGTCACATCGGGGAAAAAAAGGTGCTGAAACAGCTAAAGCAGAAGACAGATTAAACCTTCGTATGTTCCAAAACAGTGTATCATCTCTCTCTCTCTCTCTCTCAATACAGCCTCTATCTAGTTTTATTGATTCGAACACAATATCCGGATCCCTCGAAGGCAGTGAATGATACAGTATAGCGCTTTTTGAATTTTTTTGATTTTTTTTCTTATGCAGATCGTTTTGCCCGGAATATTTTGGCTTGGTACCAAGCACAATCGACAGCACTTCCAAGTGCAGTTTCTAGTCTGTTCTATTTACCACTAAGCATTTTCTGTTGAATATTTCAGAGTGCTACCTGAGCGCATTCTCCAGCTCCCTCATGTATGTTTTCTACTCAATATTTTGCTAGGGAACCATGTACAATATCCAGTTTTCCAGCTTTTCCTTTATTGTATACAGTATTAAGCATTTTGTGTTGAATATTTCAGTGTGATACCTGAGAGCGTTTATCCAATCCCTAATGTATGTTTTCTGTTTACTTCTACTTTTTAAAAGTGTTTTTCATTCAATATTCTGCCATATTTTTTGCACTTTTGCACCCTGTCCTGAACTTTCAAGAGTAGCTGTAAAACTGGTGATCCAAAATGTAATGGACCTGATGATCCAATATGTAATAGACACGGTGATCCAAAATTTTATGTAAAGACCTATGTTTTCTGCATAATTGTAGGGCTGCCTCGCCTATGTTTAGCAGTGCTGTATTCATGAAGTTGGAAGGGGGAGGAAATATGGCAGCTGTTGCCATATTGCTGTTCTCGCTGGCACTGTGCATCTTGCTACAGATTTTTATTACAGCACAAAGTGCAAATATACAGCAATAGCGCTGCCATAAGTCCAATGTGAATGAACGTTATGGGGCAAAATTTTGCAACCCTTAGTGCTCCTGCATTTGCAGAAGGGACATTGTTATATGCGGACCATTATTCTTTGTAATACCATGGTACAGACTTTAATTATCCTACTTACATCTACTTTAAATTGTATTTAGCATAGGACAATGTCCACATTAATGTGTCTTAGCTACCACTTTAGTGCTGCAGTAGGTAGCATAGCTGTCTTATTGCACTGGGGTCCGGGTCTGGACTGAGAATCAAAATATATAATGTAGAAAAGATCAGATGGCACACACTGTAGCAATTGTGCTAAATTTTTATCTCCACACAACAAAGCAGTCCGGGTCAAAACCAGACAGGTGGAACCCCTATGAATGATACATAGGGGCAAATTCACTAAGCGCCGAAAATGCGATATCAACGCCTTCACCGCACTTCGCCAGGGCGCCACTAATTCACTAAAGTTGCTCTCAGGGAATAATTTGTCAAGCAAATCGAAGTTATGATATCGATGGCTAATTTGCATACGGCGCCAAGTTAAAGTACAATGGACGTATATGTTGCAGCAAATACATTACACTACACAAGCCTGGGAAAGCTTCATAAAATAAAATAGAGTTGTTATTTTGCCCTATACATGTGCCCACTGTATAGTTTAGGTGCCATATGTTAGGAAATGTAAGGCGGAAGAAGGGTACCCCCAAAAAAATATACAATCTTTTTCAGCCTATCACCCTTAAAAAAGTAAAAGACGCCAGCATTTTTTGCACTTCGCCTGGTCTGAGCTGGCGAAGGCAAGTCTGGCGCAAGAGGTAACGTTCAGTAAAATGCGCAAGTTAGTGAATTATCGTAGTTACGTCAACTTCGTCTGGCGTAAGGGTGCGAAGTAGCGCTAGAGTAGGTCCACTTCGCTAGCGAATTTACACCAGTGCCCGTTAGTAAATCGGCGAAGTAACAAAATTACGTCACACTGGTGAATTTTCCCTAGCGTTAGCCACTTCGCCCTTTATTAAATTTGCCCCATAATCTCTGTAAAGTGTTGCAAAATATATTGTTGCTAAATAAATTAAGGGGTTTGTGGTACCCAAGTATTAGCTTCAGTTGAGCAGCACCAGGTAAGCACGGTATAGTGCTTTTTCTACGGAATATTTTTCTGGGGTTCTTCTGTTGTCAATCACAATCAAGATGACAGATACTTCAAATTATGTTATTTTAACTCCCCCCCCAAAAAAAGACATCAAATTCACATATAACATCTTTTCCTAAGCTAAATGGGCATTGTAAACAATCATGTACTTGACTTCTTAAACAAATGCAATCATGTTCCAAGTAAACATGTGGCTGTTTGCTTGCCTTTGATATTGATTGCTGCTACGAATATAGGGGATTATTGTCAATCATGCGGCATTTTTATATGTTTAGACTTGTCTTTATGAACATTGCCTATTGATTGGGGAAAATGTACTTATTAAACGACATTTGCAGAACTGGAAATTGTGGGCTTTATTGGTGTCATAACTAGATAATAATGTTTGGTTGAGTTTTTCCCTCCCAGACTAATGAGCAAGGTTGCATAGAAGGTAGAGAACTCCTGAAATCATTACAAGACAGAGTCATGAATTTGTAATAAACACTCTGCATAAAAGGGAGCTCTCGTCGGATAATAAAGGTCTGTGTCTGCCAGGAGACAAGGTGAATACCTAACTACATGAGACTTTCTAAACTTTCCAGTTTTTCTTTATATGGGTTACTGCCTTACCTAGAGGTAATAATTACAGCAGGGAAAGTAAAAAATTGCAGAATACTGAATTGGAAAGTAAAATACAATCACAAAATAAATACATTTAGTTGAATTGTAATATAAGACAGTTTTGCCCAACTTGTCTAACCATAAACTCCAAAACCAGGTCAGCTATGAGTTACAGTGAAACTGCAAATTTATATCGCCTGATTTTATATGTCTCATGAGATTATCAGTCAGGAGCTCAATGCATTTTATCTCACCTAAGCAGTAAAAGGAATTTACAGGAACAGTATGAAAGGAAGATTATGGATAATTGTACATGGGTCACATTACGCAAAAGAGTAGTCTGGAAAGACTGAGGGGTAGAGTCCTGCATCGGGTCGGGTATCCGCGGAATACCCGACATCTGGCAGGATTGTGGGCGGGAACTCATGACCTAACTTTAATGCGGGTCGGTTATCGGGTCACAACTCCCTATTAGGTGTGCCCCCCTAGATCGGGTCCGGTTCATGTGGGAGGCTGGAGCGGTTTTTCTGCCCTGGCTGCCGGGCTGCTTAACTTGTGTGCTTAACTTTGTGTATGATGCTGGCGCGCCAGGCAGCCGTACACTTCCTGTTCCTTTCCTGACTGTGTGAAAGCGAGGCGAGTGACGTCACGACACGCGCGCTACTGCGCGCCATTGTCCACCAATTGGCATTTAGCACTGCTGAATTTCTTGGTGCGCACTGGGGCGGGGGGCGTGCCCACGGCGTGGTAGTCTTGTTGTCTGGCTGCGAGACGAGGTATGGCGCCATTTTAACACCAGGCACGCGGCACACAAGTAGGACGGAGTGGACAGACAGACTCACACATTCTGCACACAACAGTGCCACAAGCAAGGACCACGGCAAGTCAGACGTAGATACATTTACGGCGTTGTGTGGCTAGAGAAGCCCTGCTGACTGTGCTGCGGAGTGCTGCGTGCGGACTACTGGGAATGCGAATGCGTTGCCCTAAGACCTAAGTCAAGGTACGGCTATTGGCTAATAGAATAGGGCCCACGAGTCGACTGTGTGTGTAAGTGGGGGACGGTCGGGTGGGTGGCTGTTTCTTTATGAACTGTCTGGTGCGTGCGACGTGTTGCGTGGCGCAAACAAACAGTGCGCACGTTGCATGCAATTAATGAATCAACAAGGCAAGCCAGTAATTATGTAATTATGGCACTAGCTAGCAGTAGCTATTCACTCAGGATAGTCAGGACTCAGTCAGAGCTTCACTCAGTTCACTGTAATTTTTTGTTTTATCTAGAATCTTTTGGGGAAATATGGCGCTGCCTTGCTTGGTGTGTGTGTGACTCTGTGACTCATGTCTCACTCACTCACTGTAACTGTGGTGTATTAATTTTTCTACTTGCCAGTTCCTGTTCAATACTGCCACAACAAGCCAAGGCAGCACAACAACAACCTGCTTGCAGCCAGAAAGCCACACACAGTCACACCATCACCAGACACCGGCAGCCATTCTCCTGAGCACGCTCACCGCCCTAGCACCGCCACCAGGCATCATCCACTACCACCACTGCCACTTTATCACTACCATACCAAGAAGAAGATCTTACCAACTGCAACTGGCACTGCCTTGGTGCCGCACGCCCGGCGAACTCTGCCTGCCTGCTTCAGATGACGTGGCAGTGCCCTGTATGATTACACATATGTAGTTCTTTTCTCTTATGTGTAATCAAACAAACAGCCAAGCAATAACTGTAAATTCTAACTTCAACATTTATTAACAAACACAGCAACAACAATGACAATAATGTGAATGTAACCAGAATGTCTTATTTGTTGTTAAATAAATGTGGAAAAGATTGTCTGCCAATATGCCTCTTTCTTCATTTTATTTTCTTTTAAAATGTCCTTTTTAAAATGTAATTGCCTTGCAATAGTAATTTTTGAAATTCCTCCAGTAGGGGGCGCTGCAGACAGACATCCCCGCGGTTCCGGTGCGGGTAGCGGGAACATGCGGGTCAAATTGCGGGTTGCGGGTCCGGGTCCAGGTAGCAAGTATGCGGGTCGGGTGCGGGTAGCGGTTCCAAGTGGGTCAAATTGCGGGTTGCGGGTTCGGGTTCGGGTACGGGTCGGGTACGGGTCCAAAAAAATGGACCCGCGCAGGACTCTACTGAGGGGTTCCACATTTCATTACAACCCTGAGAGATTTTAACTGTGTAAGAGCATGTATGGGTTAGCATTGGAGCAGGCAGGAATTTTAGATAAAGCCTTAAAACATGAGTTACAAAAGATATACAAAATACGGAGGGGATAGGCACTTTTTGTTGCACATGATGGAATGAGCTATTGTGTTGAGGTATAACCGTATTGAAATATGTTGTCCAAAAAAAAAATAAAGGCCAACATTTCCTTTTGTCTAACTCCATCAAAGTTCCTTGCATATGCAAATAAGAGAAATTCAGGGGGGGAATCATTAGTCATGTGGTCCAAAGTTATGTGATTTTAAGGGTTTCTGATTCATTTTCGCCAGGCACTTGGATTCTGCCATATCTCTACATCAAATGTAAAGAGTTTACCTCTTTGGACTCCATTCACTGAGAGGGGGATGGTGTTAGGGGTCTAGAACAATGCATTCCTCAGTAAAGGGATGACCCTGGAAATACGGAATAACAAGTGATAGACTAGATCCTAAGATTAGCTCAGTTCAGGATTAAGAGTTAGACTAAGATTAGCTCAGTTCAGGATTAAGAGTTAGACTAGAGTAGTTATTAAAACAGACAACATTGACAACAATGAGTAGGTGTGATCCTACAGCATATGGACTCAGCTGGATAGCCACAGGGAAGATAAGAATTCTTTGAAAGACATTTGGTGTGTCTTGTACACGGGGGCTGGAGTTCCTGAGTAAGTACGACCACTGCAACTAATGAACTCTCATGTAATTTCATTCTGAAGAGATTTACTGTGCACCATATTGTGTACCAGCTGTAAAACAAGTCTCGTTGTAATAAAGGGGTTGTTCACCTTTAAATTAGGGATGCACTGAATCCACTATTTTGGATTCAGCCGAACCCCCGAATCCTTTGCTAAAGATTCGGCCGAATACCGTACCGAATCCGTACCCTAATTTGCATATGCAAATTAGGGGTGGGAAGGGGAAAACATTTTTACTTCCTTGTTTTGTGACAAAAAGTCACGCGTTTTCCCTCCCCACCCCTAATTTGCATATGCAAATTAGGATTAGGTTCGGCTGGGCAGAAGGATTCGTCCGAATCCTGCTTAAAAAGGCGGAATCCTAGCCGAATCCCGAACCGAATCCTGGATTCGGTGCATCCCTACTTTTAGTATGACGTAGAGAGTGATATTCTGAGACAATTTGCAATTGGTTTTCATTTTTTAAGACTTGTGGTTTTTGAGTTATTTGGCTTTTTATTCAGCAGCTTTCCTGTTTTTTCAATTGCAGCCATCTGGTGCATATCGATGCATGGTAGCAAACGCATTGATATGAACCAAAGACTGGTATATGCATAAGAGAGGCCTGAGTAGAAAGATGAATAGTAAAAAGTAGCAGTAACAATACATTTGTAGACTTACAGAGCGTCTGTTTTTTAGTTGGGATCAGTGACCCCCATCTGAAAGCTGGAAAGAGTCAGAAGAAGAAGGCAAATAATTCAACAACTATAAAAGGGAAGTTGCTAAGCATTAGCTTTTCTATAAAATACTAAAACTTAACTTAAAGGTGAACCAACCATTTAAATAATAACTGGTTCTTGTGTATGAAGAAGCTGACTAACCCTTCTTCCATATACTCAGCATCCTTACTTGAAGAGGCTTGTGGTAGTGTCTTCTACTGGAGAAGCAAGTGGACGGGCAAAAACAAAAACTTTTAGTCTTCAATTGTGCTTATGGGTTCACTTACCTTTGTCCCCTCGTTCTAGAGCCCGCCTTTACAAATGCCTGATTCCCAGTCATGGAACTGTAATGTTGTGCAAGATGCAACCCCGTTCTTCTGCAAGGTAAACCTTGCCTGACATGATTTTGTGATCATCTGTGCTGAACAGCCTGGGAGCAGAATAGCAAACTATGGGAAAAAGAAAGCGATAATGAGAAAATATAGAGCAGTTGCAATAATAATCTATGTTCTGCTGAGTATCTATCCTATGATGGTGACTATATGCTGTGGACACATCTCGAGATGCCTTTCCTCTCTTCCCCCTTTCTCAGCATATTGGGCCCACCTAGATTTTCAGTATGGCTGAATAGCAAGTTTCACCGCCAACTCCATACCAGGTGAAAAAAATGTGATCATTCTTGTTCAATATGTATTGATAAAGATGGGGAAATGGGGCAAGGCAATTCATTTCATTAGGTGTTCACCCTTAGTTTGATGTCCCTTTAAGATCTGCAATCAGCACAGCATGTTGTGAACAAAGTAAATGTTAAGTGGACTTGTTTGTAAGCAGCTGAAGGGTAATATGAAGTTCTCATATGGGCTCTCAATGCAACCACAGGCTGTTTAAGTTATTCTCAACAGTCTGTCTACTACAGAGGTCAAGTGGATACACAGTGTTCTTGGTTCCTAATGTGGCAGATTTTAGTGATGCATATCAGGGTTCCTGCTAATCAACAGGGTGATAAGCCAGGGCTGAGCCTTCTCTGTGGGGGGTTTGTTATATTGAAGCCAAGTGATTAAGTGATATCCTTGAGGATAAATATGTTGCATTGAGAATATATGAAAAAGGTTACTTTAGGTGAGACTAGATCGGCTTTCAACCAGCAAGCGAATAAGCCAAACCATTCTCTAGAGGAACAGGGGTTAATTGGAATCCATCTGTTACCTTAGCTACTGAGAAGTTAAACTCCGCAACACGGCGGGGCTTCTTGAGAGTTAACCAGACCCAGGACATCAAAATAATACTGACTGTAATATTTATCACTTTACAAAATGCCAACCGATCAATATTCCATGCAGGCCAGGGAAAGCTCTCTCCCTGCTCTGTCTCTTCTCTCATTTTCTTTTAATATTTTTAAAGACATTTTTCTCTGGTTTGCTATTCCTTTATCTACTTTGCTATCCCTCCACCTTCCCTGTTTTTACTGATCCCATCTCCATTCTGCTGCTCTGACAATGTGTTTTTTGGAGAAATCAAATATTTCACATAGTTTCACCTCAATTTTCTTGACTGCAAAATAAATTTGATCCTGTTTATAAGTAGGGTTTATCATCCTTGTAAGATTATGTGGCTGTGGCAGAACTCGGGACAGCTCTCTATGCTTTTGTACAAAAATGGGACCTACACAGGAGAGATGTAGTGGTCATCAAAGAAATCTCAACCTTGTTTCCTAGGGCCAAAACCTGCATGTACATTTTAATTTATATTTATATAGCACTACTTGATACAGTACAGCAGAATAAATGAATAAAATACACAGGTCATTACAATAATTAATACAAATAAATACTAAATATAGTTACATTAAGGATTAAACACACAATTACATTAAACATTAAGATCTAAGTGTCAAAGAGACAAGAGGAAGGAGATCCCTGTCCCAGGGTGCTTACAATCTAAATGGGAGGGTAACTTTCAGACCTTGTGGTTGCTTTGAGTGGAGAGGAGGAGTTGGTTGGGAATGTATGGAGACACAAGAGTATAAAAGTAGTAAGGAGAAATGTAGTAGCAGGAGAATGGTAAACTTTGAAGATTATGAGAAGGAGTTTAGAAGTTATTCTTTGTTTTATTGGAAGCCAAGATAAAGACTTTCGAAGCGGAGGAGACACATTCTCTTGGATGAGAGGAGGAGAATTCTTGCAGCAGTCCATAATACAGACTGTAGATGGGAGTTGGAGAACCTGTTAGTAGCATGCCACCAAGAGATAGTAAAAGGTGGAGTAGGATCAGGTTCAGGAGGACAACGTTCCCTTTCTAATAAATACAATAGAAACTGGGGCAAAAACAGAAAAGTAGGTTAACACAAAGAGCTCATTTATCATTCCCACTGGAGTCTCAATGCGCACAAAATAGATTCCCTCTTGAATACAAAAAGGGAGGGTTGTGGGTGCACTCCAAGGCTAAGTAAAAATGTGTTTAAAGGGATACTGTCATGGGGAAAAATGTTTTTTTTCAAAACGCATCAGTTAATAGTGCTGCTCCAGCAGAATTCTGCACCGTTTCTCAAAACAGATTTTTTTAGATTTAATTTTGAAATCTGACATGGGGCTAGACATATTGTCAGTTTCCCAGCTGCCCCAAGTCATGTGAATTGTCACTCTTTATTGCTGTCCTGCAAGATGGAGTGATATCGCCCCCCCAGCAGCCTAACAACAGAACAATGGGAAGGTAACCAGATAGCAGCTCCCCAACACAAGCTAAAAGCCACCTGGTAGATCTAAGAACAACACTCAATAGTAAAAAGCCAAGTCCCACTGAGACACATTCAGTTACACTGTAGGTGAAAGAGCCTGCCAGAAAGCAGTTACATCCTTAAGTGCTGGCTCTTTCTCAAAGCACATAACCAGGCAAAATGAGCTGAGATGGCTGCCTACACACCAATATTACAACTAAAAAAATACACTTGCCGGTTCAGGAATTAAGTTTTATATTGTCGAGTCAGCTACCCAGAAATGAATAACATATATAACTAAATTCGGCTGAACAGTTACAGATTTAGCCAAATCCAAAAATTACTTCTGAATCCCTAACCAAGTCCTGCATGTTGTTTATCCATAATTTTAGCTTCCCATTCAATGCAGGCTGAATTATAATGCTGATTTCCCTGGAAAATGTGTATGCAACAAGAGCATTTACAAAGAAAGACAATCTACAAAAGGCACTCCGTGCAGCAACATATGTAGGTTCAGGTGGATGGCTGCAAGTGTTGTTTTTAGGAACCAGAGGGCAATTTAACCCACAAACTAGATACCAAAAAAGTAAAATAATTATGGTGAAGGAAACAAGCCAATTAAAGGTTGTCTGTATGTTTAAAAAAACAAAATTACAAAGAAATTGTCAAGCAGGACAGTGTTGATTCGGTTGGAGTGCTACTAGCGTGGCCAAAAAGGACAGTGTTGATTCGGTTGGAGTGCTACTTGCGTGGCCAAAAATAGCAAACAGCTCTTTCCTATATTTGGCCAATTATTAGCTCTCTTACTGCATAATGAAACACTTCAGGGGCTCTTTCTTGCTGGAATTTTCTTCCCTTTTGTCGGTTTTGATGCTTTCAGGAGGCAAATGGAATTAAAATACAACCAGCTATATTTGATAGACAAATAATATTCTTTGTTGCCAAGTGTCCTACATAATGTCATGTTGTTAAATATAATTAATTAATCAATATACAAAGACTTATACGGTATGGAATCTATATTCTGGAATGCTTGGGATCTGGATAAGGGATTTTTCTATAATTTCGATTGCCATAAAAAACATTTAATCAACCATTTAATAGGATTGTTAATGTTTAATCGAACATTTAATAGGATTGTTAATAGGATTGTTATGCCACCAATATTCATGCATTTTACCATGGGACCTGTAATCCCGAATGCTCGGGACCTGGGGTTTTATGGATAAGGGATTTGGATCTCCATACTAAAAATTATTTGGAATAAACCCAATAGGCTGGTTTTGCCTCCAATAAGAATGAATTTTATCTTAGTTGGGATCAAGTACAACGGAGTGTTTTATTATTACAGAGAAAAAGGAAATAATGTTTAAAAAATTTAATTGTTTGGATAAAATGGAGTTTTAAAATGGAGTCTATGGGGTAGATTTATCAAAGAGTGAAGTTAGAAATCTCCGCAGAGTGAAATACCGCCTCTCTCTACTTTAATTTCTATGGGATTTTTAAAGGCGTATTTATCAAAGGGTGATAGTGAAAGTTCACCATTTGATAAATATGCTTTTAAAAATTCCATAGAAATGAATGGAGAGAGGCGGTATTTCACTCTGCGGACTGTGGAGATCTCTAACTTCACTCTTTGATAAATCCTTTGAAAAGGAAAAAAAAGTATTTGATTAAAATGGACTCTGTGGGAGATGCCGTTTCTGTAATCAGGAAGTTTCTGTATAATGGGTTTACAGATAAGAGAAACCATGCCTTTCCTCTTGGCAGGGATGGCCTTATTAGTTGTCAAGCATCACCTGACAGCTGAGGTCTGGCCTGGGAGTTGCTGTATGGAATAGGTGTTACTATAATGTGGGAAGATCCTATATTTAAAAAGATATTTGATGGTTTTTAAAGAGTATTGAAACCATGAATTTCAAAGCATGCTAATTATTTTTTTTTTCAAATGTTGCATGCCATGCTTGGTTAGTAGTGTTAGCAGCTGAGGGAAACACAGTTGAAGTCAAAACAGATGGAGCAGCACACGGTCACTTTCCATGATAAGGAGCTCTGAAAATGCAACTTATATTTCATTAAGTTGCACCTTGTACTTTATTAACAAGCAATTATAGAGTGTATTATTCTCTGTAGCTGACCCTATTTAAACACCAAAACATTAATGTTTATACAGAAACCTAATATTAGCCCTGAAAATTCATATGGTAGCAAATATGCATGTACAGTAGTGATGTGCAGACAGGCTCGATACCCGCGGGTCGCACCCCCAGCTTCCGACTTCTGGGTTCAACTTTTTTAGACTGCTCGCCCCGCAGGTCTGTGCGGATCTATAAAAGGCAGGGTCAGACTGGGCCAGCGGGACACCGGGAAAAAACCCAGTGTGCCCCGGATCTTTTGGGGCCCTGCGGTCCCAGATAGACCCTGGTCCTCATGAAATCACCGGGGAACTTATCGGCTCTAGGAACCAGCCAGAACCTTAGCTGCAAACCATTTGGCAGAGAGTTTTGAAGGGGGAAAGAGAGGCCTGAGGAGGGTCAGGTTTGTGTCGCAGCCGCTGGTTGGAGGAGAGGGTAAGGATTCCTGTCAGATGGCGAATCGTTTCTCCCGAGGCCCCTGTCAGAGGTTCCCTCAGTCAGTGACACATTCGCAGCCTGCAGCTTTCCTTCCTGCCCCGCCGCAGCATGGTTGGTGAGCTCCACCCGTGGGAGACAGCACATACCCCTCTACTGCCTGTGCACGACAGTCGCTCTACCTTGCCGCAAAAGCACGCACACGCAGCGGTGTGTGGCGTTAGCAGCACAGAGTTATTTGCAGCTGGGGGGCCCCTGAGGCTGCAGGCCCGGTGGGCCCCAGTCCAACACTGATAAAAGGAACACGGAAGTCGGGCTCGGGTGGAGGGAGGGCGGATATATCGGGCGGGTGCGGGTAATACCCGACCAGCATATCACTAATGTACAGGTACATGTATGTGACATGTTATCCAGAAATCCATTATCCAGAAACCTCCTAACGGGAAGGCCATCTCCCATAGACTCCATTTCAATCAACTTATTTGCATTTTTAAAATTGATTTATTTTTTCTCTGTAATAATAAAACAGTACCTTGTACTTAATCTTAATTAAGATTAAATTAGTCTTTATTGAAGATAAAACAATGCTATAGGGGTTCATTAATGTTTAAATGATTTTACTGGTAGATCCAGATTATGGAAAGACCCCTTATCTAGAAAATCCTTCGGTCCCTAGCAGTCTGAATAACAGAACATTCCTGTAGTTAAAAAAGAAAAAAACATTTTTGTCTATGGCATTGCAACCAAATATGGACGTCAAGAAAATGATTCCTCATAGTGTATAGAACATGTTGTAACGCTCACAGCGGTAAACCGCTGCAACAGGAGTTAGATTCACACTTGGTAGTGCGTGTGGTGGAAGCCCAGGGAAAAAGCCACAAATACTTGAAGCAGGCATGGTGAAATATACAGGATTTAATGGAACTGAAAGCAAAACAGGAACAGGTCAAAAATAAAGTCTTTACCAGGTAGGCAATGAAAAGCTGGAACAAAAACACAGGAACAAGATTCAGGAACTTGGAATATCCAGGAACAGATTCAGGAACAAAACCAAACAGATTCAAGATTTTCAAGGTTTAGGTCAGGAACAAACAGAATACATTCAATGACTCAGCCCTGAGCAAGGCTCAGAGCATGGTTTATAAAGAGCAATTGATTATAGAACACAAAACACATGAGGGTAACAAGAAGGGAGGAGACAAACTGGAAACGTAACAAGATACAGATTACTATAACAGGTTCAGAAACAGCCCCAAGAGCCTCCAGTGGCTCACTTGGTAAGTGCACCCACTGTGCACTTTAAGTCCAGCAACCCCAGTTCCAAGTGTTCAAATCCCAGATGGTCCTTACATTACCCCCCCCCCCCCTTGAGGATCGACCACCGGGCGATCCCAAAGTCGGCTAGTCCCCAACTTTTTAGTGTAGTTACAGGGACCCGGAATGGGGGCATCAACAGGAACCACCGTCATGGGAACTGGCACAGTGGCGGGAACTGGCTGGGCTGCGGGCACAGGAGCAGGAACCGGCTGGGCTGCCGGCTGGAAGCCATCACTGGAGCACGGACTGGCTGGGAAGCCGTAAGCAGTAAGCAGTGGTTGCTTCAGGATAGGTCCCTCTTGAGCTGTGGGCAGCCGTTGCTGCAGGATAGGCATCTCTGGAGCTGTGAGCAGCGGCAATGAAGACCCCTCTGGAGGGGACACAGGTACTGAAGCAGACTGCAAGCATGGAGCTGACACAGGTACTGAAGCAGACTGCAAGCATGGAGCAGACATAGGAACTGAAGCAGAGTTTTGCTGAACTGCATCTAGCTTGTCAAAAAGAAAATGCAGACTTTGAATAATATAGTCCTGCTTCCTCTCACGTACCTCTAGGCGAAGAAGGAGAGTAGAGATTTGCATCTCAGTGGTCAGCGGAGCAGTGGTATCCTGACCTTTGGCCTCACCTTCGACATCCCAAGGGAGTTGCAGTTCAACAACGGGACTTGAAGGCATGGAGGGCTTACCCAAAGGCTTCCTGCAGTTTGGCATTTACAGTCATTCTGTAACGTTCACAGCGGGAAACCACTGCAACAGGAGTTAGATTCACACTTGGTAGTGCGTGTGGTGGAAGCCCAGGGAAAAAGCCACAAATACTTGAAGCAGGCATGGTGAAATATACAGGATTTAATGGAACTGAAGCAAAACAGGAACAGGTCAAAAATAAAGTCTTTACCAGGCAGGCAATAAAAAGCTGGAACAAAAACACAGGAACAAGATTCAGGAACTTGGAATATCCAGGAACAGATTCAGGAACAAAACCAAACAGATTCAGGTTCAAACAGATTCAAGATTTTCAAGGTTTAGGTCAGGAACAAACAGAATACATTCAATGACTCAGCCCTGAGCAAGGCTCAGGGCGTGGTTTATAAAGAGCAATTGATTATAGAACACAAAACACACAAGGGTAACAAGAAGGGAGGAGACCAGGGAGGAGACAAACTGGAAACGTAACAAGATACAGATTACTATAACAGGATTAGAAACAGCCCCAAGAGCCTCCAGTGGCTCACTTGGTAAGTGCACCAACTGTGCACTTAAAGTACAGCAACCCCAGTCCCAAGTGTTCAAATCCCAGATAGTCCATACACATGTACTGTTTAGGGCACACAGGAGACAGTAATGGAAGGACATTGTAAACATCAGCCCCCTTTAGCAACGCTTGTTCTATGCTTATTGCCATGTGCTTTCGAAGTGATTCCCATTCATTTTAATGGGAAGTGGCTGTGAGTAGTTCGAAGGTGCTTTGATCTGCAACATTTTTAACCAGAGAAGGGACCCACTTCTTTTTCTTTCATGGTTAATTAATCCCTTTGAATTGAATGAATACAGGTATCCAGAAACCTGTTATCCAGAAAACCCCGAATAATGGAAAGGCTGCCTGCCATAGACTCCATTTTATCCAAATACAGTTATGGGACCTGTTATCCAGAACGCTCGGGACCTTGGTCTTTGTGGATAACGGACCTTTATGTAATTTGGATCTTCGTACCTTAAGTCTACTAGAAAATCATGTAAACATTAAATAAACCAAATAGACTGTTTTTACTAAATAATAAGGATTAATTAATTATATCTTAGTTCGGGTCAAGTACAAAGTACTGTTTTATTATTACAGAGAAAAAGGTAATCATTTTTAAAAATCTGAATTCTTTAATTAAAATGGAGCTTATGGGAGATGGCCTTTCCGTAATTCGGAAACTTTCTGAATAACAGGTTTTCGGTTCCTGTAATCCAAATTTTTTCAAATTATTTCCCTTTTCTCTGTAATAATAAAACAGTACCTTGTTCTTGACCCAAACGAAGATATGATTAACCTTTAATGGAATTAAAAACAGACTATTGGGTTTATTTAATGATTACATGATTTTCCAGTAGACTTAGGGTAGAACTCTACTATCGCCTGCCAACAAGACGCATGAGGCAAATCGAAGTTGCACGCGTGAAGATATAATTGGACTGAATGAAAACACTACTGTCGGATGAAGACTCTGCTTTTTGTGTTGACAGCCGCGTCGCATGTAATGTAGTTTTTACCTGCGACTTTTCATTTAGTCCAATTAGAATCTTGAGTCCTGCGTCTCCATCCGACTTATCGCATGCAATTTGTTGTTGGCATCGATCCAACAAAAAAAGCTGGAGCTCTACCCTCAAGGTGTTGAGAAGCAAATTATAGAAAGATCCATTATCTGGAAAACCCCAGGTCCCATGAATTCTGGATAACAGGTCCTATACCTATACTGTGTTATCTGAGCTGATTGGCTGTAACGTGTACATCACTAAAATGAAGGGAACTTGGCATCCCTCGTTTAAAAAACAACTTTCCTCCTTTCTCCTTTATCAGCACCTCTTCCCGCCTTTTTCCCCTCCCTCTCGTCACTTACTCAGTTGGTTAGGGAAAAGAAAATGAAGCTAATGAGAAATAATAGCTTGGAATGTGAAATCATTTAGAGGCAAGCTGATCGGTGAGGAAAATATGTTGTTGTTTTTTTTTTTAGCAAGCCTGGGTTATGTTACAATTCAGATTTAATAGGAGGCCATGTTATGCTTTGTAAGTATGGAGCTGAACCACGTCCATTCCTCCACACACGCTGCCCTGTTTTATTATATTTGCTGATGCTGCAGCTCGGGAAATTGTATGTATTTAAATATGTTTCCACTTTAGCTCATCTCTTACTGTACATAATCTGTGCAATCTTGCTGCCCCTTCAAAATGTGGGTACATAAGTGAGCAATATGTTCAAGTTAAGCACCTCTGACTTCCAACCTCTAGGGCAAGGCCAGACGTGGCGTTTTTACAGCATTTTTACATTGCGTTTTTACATTGCGTTTTTAAAAAAGAACAGCAAGGCATAAACACGCATAAACTGCAATACCACTTAAACTAATGCAAAACACACTATGGCAATTCGCACAGGGCGCTTGCAAGCTGAAATTCGCCACAGGACGCCAGTAATGGCATTTTTTAGCAGAAACGCCAATACGTCAAGAAATTACCAAATCAATAGACTCTATGGGATCTGCACGTTTGAAACTACACTTTGCGTAAATATGCAGCGTATTTTAAATATGGCGTCCAAATTCTCAATGAAAACAATGAGAAGTGCATGTTGGGAAAAGAATCCTATGTGCTGAAAAACGCAAGAAAAATGCATGTTGACGGTTGCATGTGGTTTTAGTGGCGTATTTACGCCTGGCTGTTCCTTTTTAAAAACGCTGCAAAAACGCCACGTTTGGCCTTGCCCTTAGCCTGCACTCAAAACTGGGAGTAACAAAAATGGGGGCAAATATGATTGGTGTGGTAATAAGCCATGCATGAAAGTCAGCCTATGATTAACGACTAGTTCAGTCCGAAACGTGTCAGGCAGTGATGCGTCAACATGTTGTTATGTAACTTTTCTAATAGTCAACAATAAAGAATACAAGTTTTTAATGGAGGTACGGTCTACATCTTTCTGATCATGCATGAAAGTCACACTCAAAAAGTACACACTGGGCTGGTAGGTCACAGGGAAAGAAAAACAGCCCTCATGTGCCCAACTGGCCCAGGCCCAAATCCAGAGCCACTTCCTTCATGGCCTCCGAGCACCTGACTGCAGCGTGAATCGGTGCGCAAAGATGGTATGGGCTTGGGGTTATAGGGGTACTTGGCCCAGGGTGGAGGACCCCTGGGGTAGCGGATATGGGCCCTTGGGGAGATTGCATTGGGAGCCATCTGTGTTTATAGGTGGCAGTTTGAGGCTGACAATGCACTTGAAAGATGCGAAAATACAGCAAAATTATATGTGAACATGTAAACAGTCTCAACGTATAATGTTTAAAATAAAATAAAAATACAATTCATTATCAGCAATTAAATAAAATAAAGAATAAAGTGCATTGTTACAACATAGCAACACAATAGGGGTCATTTACAACTTCGGACAGGAGCGCGCCCCTTACAGCTCATGCTGAAAGCGCTTCTGCTTGGGGTTTGTCCATTGCACCTCATGGCAGGTATAAAAGCACAAGCAGGTTCCGACTGGGCAGGAGGGACACTTGTAAAAAACTACAGGAGACCCTAGGTGCTGCTCATTCACTTCCCCCACTGGTTCTATAATAAGAAAAAACAAAATACACAACGGAAGGGGGGAAGTAGATGGTGGCGGTGCAAAGGGCATGTGGTTGGGGCAGGGGGCCAGTGCAGGGGGATGCAGCTGGGACGGGACCACTAAGCCAGAAATCTTGATGGGGCACAGACTCCCACTGTGATGTTGAGCACAATGTGCAGAGTGCATGTCAATGGAAGCAGCCCAGCCCTCTCCTTACTGCCTGCCATAGGGCCCTGTAGTGGGCTGCTTACACCAGGTAGCAGGTGTGTAGGGGGAAAGCTTACATGACTCCCCTGCAGATCACAGGCAGATGCAGGTCTCTATGGACAGTGCACAGAGACCTGCAGCAATTCAAGTAACATGGTAGGCAGGGTGCAAAGTATTTAAAAATGCTGAATTGCATCCCTTTTTTGCATTTTGCACCTTTTTAAAATAAATTCACTCATTCTCTCTGCAAAGGGTTAAAAAAAAACAAAAAAAAGGCGCTATACGATTTGTGTTATGTGAGGTAGGTCATTGTTTCTGCCCGCCAGGTTAATGTCACTGCAACACAGGCAAAAATAGTACATTTGAGAATTTATTAATGCCCAAGCGGGTTGGGAAATATCCAGCGTCCGCCTGTTCCTGTACAAAGCACTATTGATATATGAAAATAAAAAATGTGATTGTCTAGTTAGGTGGTTAGCAGCACTCCAGCCTGCTGGACAGCCAATGGGAAGAGACTAGACTCATTTCACCTTTTGCTACGAGGGCCAGTGGGGCCCATACTCCTGCTATAAGGGCCAGTGGATCTACTAAGCAGAGTGGCAGCCAAGGCAGAA